>NC_056729.1:1616157134-1616442134 GCF_019279795.1 Protopterus annectens | reverse complement strand
AATATAGAAAAGAATATCTGAATGCTCCAAGACAGTGGATATAACTCTCACTCTCTTGGGAGTTGATCAGTCAATGCTGTGTCAAGCAGTGAGCTCAGAAAGGGTAGATACTAATGCATGAGTTGTTCAGAACTATGAATTTGGAGAAATGAGACAGTGCTAATGATGGCATGACAGTAAAGCAGTGTATGTTGTTCCTCCACTTTAGTTGGGTAGGCTCACCCTAAATGGAATGTACCTATTGAGATAGAAGTGTTTTGAAAGGAAGAATCAAGGAAAGATCAGCCATGGAGATACCGCCTGCTTTAACATAGTTATAAAAAAGAAAAAGTAGACGTGTGTAGGACACTAAGCACAATTCGGTAGGATAAGTGGGAAATGCAGCTTAAGTGTTTTTCTTTTTGCTTGCTTTCCCTTTGCTAAGGTGCCTTTGGGAAGAGTTTGGGTAGAAGCCACTGCACAACTGATATTTGTTTACAGTGTGAGGAAAGATCCAGGTAGCTTGAGAAAGAAGTGAAATACTGCAACTGTGGGCAAGGAGGTATGACCATGGCTGACTTGTCAGGATGGAAGAGACAGCTAAAACAATACTTTTTTTTGTATTGTATTCTCATATGTTGAATAGGTCACTTATTTTAATTAATTTGTTTTTACTTTAAAAATATTTTGCATCAAGTCATGTGTTTTGAATTAATTAAGTGGTGTAATATTTAAATAATGCTTTTTACTTGTTTTTTACTTTGAGGACAAAAGTACTTAGCAAAGCTTGTTTAAGTTTTATCTATCCACCATGACTTGTGATGTTTCGTTTATTTGTCTAGTTTCTTAGCACAGGGAAAACCTTTTTGTTGTTGATATGTCTTTATAAGAAACTTATGGTGTTGTGTTTTTTTTCTTTCATTATCCTTGCATTATCCACAACCATTTTTTGAAGACAGTACTTCTGTGTTTTTATGAGTTACAGAAACTTTGCTTATTGCTTAGCCTATATTTTCTTTAAGACTCAGATAAGTTACCTCTAAGCAAATTATTTGTAGATGTTTGTTATTTAAGTACTTTATCATAATATTTCTTTTTATTGTGCAGTTTAGATGATTTATGTGACATGTGATACATGTTAACACCTGGTATAAATTGCATCACTGTCCAGTAAAAGTCCCCTATTGTTAATATTTTCTTGTCAGAATTTCTGATTTTTTTGTTTCTTACTTTATAGTTTTTTCCCCTGTTCTTGCTTTATTTCATTGTTATATTAATTTATTTTTCTGGGAGATTTAAATGTTTTGGGACATGAGAAATACAAACTGTATTTAATTTAAAAGAAACAGGTTAAGGTTCTTATCCAAACTACAATTACCATAGGTATGTATGTGAACATGGGAGTGTCTTTATACTGGTGTGTGTGTTTGCATGCATATGTGTGTGTGTGTGTGTGTGTGTGTGTGAGCATGCGTGCGTGCATGAGTGCGTGCATGTTTGTGTGTGTGTGTGTGTGTGTGTGTGTGTGTGTGTGTGTGTGTGTGTGTGTGTGTGTGTGTGTGTGTGTGTGTGTGAGCATGCATGTGTGCATGAGTGCGTGCATGTTTGTGTGTGTGTGTGTGTGTGTGTGTGTGTGTGTGTGTGTGTGTGTGTGTGTGTGTATTGTGACAGATTGGCATTCCATTCAGGATTGGTTCTCTGCCTTTAAACCACAGGTTGTCAGGATGCACTCTACGTGCCCTACAATCCTGAGAAGGGCAATGTGGGTATCACACAATTAATTAATAATTAATATATAATTCCATACTTCAGCTTTTAGAATTAACTACTGCATATCATATTCTGAACCACTTCCCAATTCATCTGGATACTTTCCTATGTTTTCACATTCTACCACAAGATTACCATATTTGCATAAATATTAGTAGCATAAGGAAGCAGAACCCTTCCCATCCATCCATGAGCTCAAGCTACAACTGGTCAACGCTTAACTTGGATAACACATGGTAGAGGAAACTTCAACCAGATGAGGAACACAGGGGGAAAGTGTTTTTTTTGTGTTTGTTTTGTTTTTTTTTTTTTTTAAGATGTAAGCCCACTTGCACCCCATACTTATTTTAATATACTCACTTCTTGGTCACATAACTGCAAAGGAAATTGAAATTCCCCAAAATCTTTTAATCATTGACAGCGCAGTAAAATAATTGTACTGACAATGATTTTTAATAGAAAATAGAGATTTGTGAGCTGCAACTTGTGTAAAAGAGGGTTAGGAAATTAAGGGAAGTGTTAAGTGATCAGAAAGGAAACAATGAAATGTATACAAAGTATGGGTAGGAGGGAGTGATGGACTCCATTCTGAAGTTTAACTGGTTAGATTCAATGACTTTAATGACCTACAGCGAATTAAATCTCAGATACTCATATGAAAAGATCTGCTGTCTTTTACGTGATGGTGACTGCAGTCTCGTAGTCTTGCTGCAAAGTTTACTTATTCATTTAATAAAATTGTTAACAGCATAGAGGGTAGACAAGATAGAAAGTCATCACTCAGGAAGATCCAAGTCTGCAAGATGCATATGCACAGAGGGCATGAGAACAGAGTGTATAAATTCCCCATGATGCTCTACCAAACAATCATCTATCATTCATGGATGCATATGCACTGCCTAGGGATAAGTTCAACTGTCGTATAACACTCATGTCCCTCATTAAAGTTCAACTGTCATATAGCACTCATGTCTCTCATGGATATGGGCAACAAGTAAATGTCCCAACATAACAGGGACGGCTTGTGCTATTGAGCCGCAGCTATCCAGCTGTAAAAAAAAAAAAAAAACTAAATATAAAAAAAAAAAAATGCTCTCACCCGGGGGCTGGGAGTTTGAAGCTGCTGGGACGGACTCGGACTACAAACTCAGGTAGAGTGTGTATGTGTATAAAATGCCCCTGTTAAATATACCTGGTGACTAGAGAGAAACTCAGAAAATATACCTAGTGGCTACAGAATAATTCAGGCTCAAACCATGCACCTTGGGTGCAGGTAGCAAGAGCTTGAATTCCCTACCCACCACTACTTGTGAAAGCTATTCAGATTTTTGCCTCGTATGTTTGTTCGGTTCTGTTCCTCATAAAATCTGTGGTTTTCTGGATTTTGAATTCACTAAATAATGACAGGCATTTGTATTTCAGACTTCATATTCTTCAGAAAGTACATGGTAACACAAGACCTTTATTCTAGCAATGTTCTATGTTTATAAGATCATTATTTGAAATTTGTCCCTATTTTTGAGGCTGTATTCCCCTATTATTGGCATTGTCCAGTTTTTTAGGCTAAGAGGTTGAGAGCTATGGTGGGAACTGAATTCACTGAATATGTTTGGGGGCTGTATTCCCCCATTATTGGCTTTATCCAGGTGTTTTGTGCTAAGAGGCTGAGAGCTATGGTGAGAATGGAATCCACTAAATGATAGCTATTAAAGTTTCAGTCTTCCTGCCTTTTAGGAAGCAGCTGATTTGGCCTAGTGGTGTGTTACTCTGACTGTAGTACACATGACCCTGGGTTCAAGAGTTGGCAATGAAATGCATGATGGTAACTTTCCAAGATTATGCAAGCAAAGCTTAAAATGTGTACATGGTTTTTAGGCTTTTGCCCCCTCCCTATAAATTTTGGCTTTTTCCAGATTTCTTGTACTGCAAAGTTGAGATATACAGTTGAGTATCAAGTAGATTTTACAAGGAGCTGAGAGCTTCAGGGGAAGAGAAGTTTAGCACTGCTTATATGGAGTCTGCATGTGTTGTTAATAGCACAACAGGTAGTGTGTTTGCTTTTGATGCAGAAGGCTGTGGGTTCTACTCCCACGGTATATAGATGCATTATTGTACTGTGTTGTACTTTTAAAGGGGGTGGATGCTGCAGTCCTGAGAATGTCTTCTTTGGTGGAGATACCTAGTAACTATGAGCCTGTTATCAGTTTGCTATCCATTCCCTATTGCAATATTACTAGTGTATCATTTTTTAATGTAATATAAGCAATTTATTCCTCAAGAGCAACACGCACTTTATTTGTAGATGAAACAATGAAATATAAAGTTGTTTGCTAGCAGCAACCCCTTCATTAGTTACAGATTTCTTTAATGTGGAATTATTTAGATGACTTACTTCTACAGAGATTGTGCATATTTACTGATACTGGTGGATTGTAGAAGTTTGAGTAGACTTTTATAATGGAAATGTTCTGAATTGGGTAGTTTTGTCATTATCGGTGCATGCATTTTGTTTCATTGTTTACTTGAAAAAATGTTCAAAACAATAAATTTAAAATGACCTTTAACAACTGCACTGTATTATACAAGGAATATAATTTAATACAATCAGGAAGGTGTATCAAAGAATACATGTATGTTTCATGTGCAAGGGGCCTATGATTTGAAAACATCCCAAAGTTAATCTTTATCTGCAACTGGCCAGATGTATTTTCTTTGAATGTGGGTTTCAGTGCTGTTTCAATTAATGTGAGTTTCAAGGTCAGAGAAGTTTTAATGCTAAGTCTATTTTCATTGTGAGACTGCATTGCTTTGTTCAGCAGATGTCTATTAGTGTTTGTGCTGGAAAATGTAAAATAAAACTATTAAATGAAATTCTAATCATCGTAGAAGTAAAGCAGTATGCACATTACAGTGTTTATGGTAAATGGAGTGAAATAGCCAAGTAATGGGACATTGGAATGGCTGCAGGGAGGAGGCTCCATTTGGCCATGGTTTTGTGAGGGGGAAGGGTGGCAAACTCAGACAGCCCTGGCTGAACTATACCTCTCAACTGTCCAGATTTTGCAGAATGAATAGACTTTTGCTTCGTATAGTTCATAGGTTCATAGTTTAGTACTAAGCTAACTGCCCATGCGAGCCATTTCAAGCCTAGCCAAGTATCCCTTGCAAGACTTAAACCCTGCACCTTGTGTTTGTAAGGCAAACACCTTAGCCATTAAGCCACCCTCCCAACCCCTTGATATTTTTGGTTTGTTCCTCATAACATTTGTCACTAAATAATGACAGACATTGAGTTTCAGACTTCATACCCATCAGAAACATGCATGTTAAAGCAAGACCTGTTATTCTAGCAACTGTCTAAGTTTATACAAGAGCAATTTTTAGTACTGTTTGTATGTTCCCGAATATATTTGGCCTTGTCCAGATTTCCTGCATTAAGACATTGAGAGGTACGTGCAAATAAATCACTTTATAGAATTAGGTATATCCAAACCTCTCAACTGTCCCTGATTTTGGCTCAAAATGTTTCTCTCCCCCTGATAATCCCTCCGCAAAATGGCAATTTTAGAAGAAAATGTGGAGGGCTTACAAATAATAAATAATTGTAATGATCAGAGTTATACATTACTTTTATTTCAGAAATGTATGTAGATTATCTTTTTTGTCAGCTGCTCAACTTAACAGTACTAATATTAAAAAAGTGGCCCTTCTTTGACAGGTTCCCAGCTGTATTGTGTGGCTATTTTATATTTTTGCATCACATTTTTGGTCTGTTTTTCATAAAATTGTGGTTTTCTAGCAAATTAGTGGTAAAACATTAAAGATTGAAGTTAGAAAATAATGACAGACATTTGAGTTTCAGATTTCATACTCTTCATAAAACTCACACTAATGCAATAACTACTATTCTATTATCTTTCTAAGTTTATAAGAGCAATATTTAAAAATTGTCCTTATATTTGGGCCTTTGTCCCACTTCTGTTTATGGCTTTGTCCAGATTTCTTGCTTTGAAGTTGAGAGGTATAACAAATGTGTCAGGACCATCACCGTCAGCCAGAGACATTTCGAATTGTGACATACTTGTTGCATCCCACTCCCCTGTGTAGTGACTCTGGATGTGTCCAAGCAAGACAAGGAGCAGTTATGCAGTGTAAGTGTGCAGAGTATCCCCCCATCCAAGGTAGACACAAGTACTAGAGTGGCTTTTCATCTGTCCTTGATTTTGTAGAATGTTCTGGTTTTCTGTCATATTTTATACTGTTGATTTATTAATTATTCAGAAAATACATGTTGTTGCAGTGCCTGTTGCTCTGTGTTTAAGGAGCAATGCTTTAATGACCATCAGGTAAGCCTGTCTGAGATTGTAAGATGCAAGTAAGCTTTAATAAGCATACTGTTAAAGAATTACCAACATTAAAAGCCTTCTTGTTGTTGCCATGCAGAGAATATTTACATAACTAGATAACATATAAGCCTTAGGTATTGAAATGCATATGACAGTATTTGTAATAAAGGACAGGATTGCAGTATTTTCAGAAGTTCATTACATTTGTTGGAGACTTGCAGTCATCTTTGCAGGCTTTACCCATAAACTAAACAGAATGCCACTGTATCATGTGTGGTCCATCACCTGTGCAGTAATCCTTTAAGCAATTTATCTTGAGCTTGTTTTTTGTTTGCTGTTCATTTCTTACTTTGATCATGTTTTCCCCATGAAACAAGTAGATAGTTGTTGTCAGGCAGCAGGTCTTTTTTGGATAAAAAAAACATTTTTACAAGTGGGAGTATCATAGAGATTGCTACTTTCAGCATGTTACTTGGTACTTTTATAAAGCTGAATATAAATTATAATTAGAACTGCAGTGCAACGAGACGTGGTTTGAGTTGAGTGCTGCTTGTTTTTTATACTTGATTTTGATTGGCATTCCAATAATATATTTAAAAAGTAATTTATTTTTTCATGCCTCACAACCTTTTTGTTTCCATCTAGATATTAAGTAAGCTGTCATGCAGCCAATGCATTGAAATATTTTTTTCTTCTACACTTCATTTTCTCTTGACTGGACTCTCGTAATGATTCATTCTACTTGATTGGACTCTCATAATGATTCACATGCTACTCAAGTCAGAAGTGACAAACTTCATGACACTCATGCAGACAGGAACTGAAAGTTCGACTGCTGAATCCTACACTAAGGCACTGTACGAGCACATCCACTTGTGCATGAATTGTGCCATCCCCAATAGAACTAAGAAGCTCTCCTCCAAAAAAACAAAGCCAATCTGGTGGTCCCCTGCCATAAACAAACTTTACAACAAGTGGAAGAAACTGTTGCAGAAAAGAGGAAAATCCCAGGATGCAAAACACTCCTTTACCAGCTACAGTAAGAAGCTGAGATCCCTCATAAATCCTCCAAAGCTAGTTATGAAAATAAAATTGCCAAAGATTTCAAAGTCAACCACAAGGCATCCTATAGTTATGTCAAGAATCTAAATGGCAATGCTCAGATCTGCTCTGAGCTACAACAGAATGGCATCAAATATACTGATCCCAAGGATATTGCCAATATCCTGGCAGATCGATTCAGTGCAAACTTCACCCCCTAAAGGGCCCATCTCAATACCGAAAGATTGCCAAATTCTAGTAATAACGGCCACAAAGGTAAAAAAAGCACTCTCCAAAGCTAAGAATACATCATCCATGGGACCAGATAACATCCCAGGCTGTGTACTACATGAATTACAAAATGAACTGGCATCTTACCTAAGTGTCATGTTTAATCATAGCCTCACCTCAGGCTTCATGCCCACTGAGTGGTGCACAGCTACAGTTATCCCACTCCACAAGTGGGATCCACCTTGGATCCCAGGAACTACTGCCCCATCAGTCTGATGAGCCTGATCTGCAAGGCCATGGAACGTATTATCATGGAACTTATAAACAAAAACATTGGCAACCTTCAAACACTGGACCCCATGCAGTTTGGGTTCGTGAAGGGCCGATCTTATCTCCTGAACCTGATTGACTTCTTTGAATCAGTCTCCAGAGCTGTGGACAAGGGTAAGGTGGTCCACACAGCCTATCTGGACCTCACCAAGGCCTTTGACACCATCTCCCACTCTGTAATCATAGATAAACGTACTAAGCTGGGCATTAATCCCTATGTCACTCGATGGGTTGCCAACTTGCTTACTGACAGAACCCACACACTGTAAAAGTAGCCAACTCCAAATCCAGCTCCAGACAAGTGACAAGTGGAGTTCCTCAGGGTTCAGTGCTTGGACCACTCTTGTTTGACATCTATTTCTCTGAAGCAGGCCAACACTAAGGGACTCTGGCTAAAAAAGTTTGCAGATGACTGCAAACTGGAAGCCATAACTGAATCCCCAAATGATGTGAATATTCTACAAAAGGGCCTTACAGAAACAGATGCTTGGTGCCAGAGATCATCACTGATCCCAGGAACTATCAGCCTATTAGCCTGACAAGCCTGGTCTGCAAGGCTATGGAACTTATCATCATGGAACTTATAATCAAAGACATTGGTAACCTCCAAACTCTGGATGCCACCCAGTTTGGGTTTTTGAAAGGTAGATCATGACTCCTGAACCTGATCAACTTCTTTGAGGCAGTCACCAAAGCCGTAGATGGAGGGTAAGGTGGTTCACACAGCCTATCTTGACCTCACCAAGGCTTTTGACACCATCCCCCATTCTGGAATTATAGCTAAACTCGCTAAACTAGGTATAAATCCCTATGTCACAAAATGGGTTGCCAACTGGCTCATTGACAAAACCCACACTGTAAAAGTTGCAGACTCCAAATCTGACCTCAAAGCAGTGACAAGTAGAGTACCACAGGGTTCCGTCCTGGGACCTCTCCTGTTTGGTATCTACTTCTCTGAAGTACAGGCTAACATAGAAGGCCTCTGGCTAACAAAGTTCACAGATGACTGCAAACTAGGAGCCATAGTCAAGTCCCCAAATGATGTGGACATCCTACAGAAGGGCCTCACTGAGACAGAGGCCTGGTGTCAGATCCATGGCCTCAAGCTCACTGCCAAAAAGTGCAGTGTCATCCCCTTTGGTAAAAACTGTGTACCCATGAACTACCACATAGGCAGCAATAAAACTTAACATCGAATGTGTGATAAGAGACCTTGGGACCCAGGTGGACAGTAGTCTCTCCTTTAATAGTCACATTGCCACAGTAGTCAGGAAGTCCTTCTACGTGGCACACCTCATCATAAAAGGGTTCTCATCCAGGAAAAAAGAGGTCATTGTTCCCCTCTACTCGACACACATTAGAGACATTATAGAGTACAACACCCCTTTTGGAATGTACCTCAAAAGACATCTGCAGCAGCTGGAAAGACCACAGAAGTACCTCATAAAGTGGATATCGGGCCTCAAACAAATGCCCTACACTGACCGTCTCAAAAAACTCCAGCTTTACTCCATCACATATTACCTACTCAGAGGTGATCTCTGCCTAACATATAAAGCTATGTCAAACCCAGAGCTGTTGCACATCCTACACCTAAAGAAATCCCAATCCCTCCGAGCTACATGCTCTAGGGACCTAAACCTTGTCACCACAATAAACAGGACATGCTGGAGGGATAGATTCTTGTCCCAGAGACTTCCCATACTCTGGAACAGGCTACCCATCTATGTCAAGCAAAGTTCTTCATTAGCACTCTTCAAGAAAAATCTTGATGAGTGGATGGGAAATAGGAAATACACCCCGGGGATCACTTCTGTGTCTCTGTTCGACAGTGGCACAGGAAAATAACTTTCTTGGGTGGCGTAAGCCAGGGAACCTTGTTGGCTAGGCTTACGTAGACCCTTGGGCCAATAGCCTAGTACCTAGCTATGAACTTATGAACCTATGAGCCATGGGCTCAAGCTCAATGCCAAGAAATGTATAGTTATCCCTTTTGGGAAAAAACATGTACCCATGAATTACCACATAGGTGGCAGTACACTAAACACCGAAAGTGTGATAAGAGACTTAGGGACTCAGGTGGACGGTGGTCTCACCTTCAATAACCACATCGCCACAACATTCAGGAAATCCTTTAATGTGGCACACCTCATCTTTAAGGGCTTTTCATCCGGAAAAAAGGAGGTCATTGTCCCACTGTACTCATCCCTCATTAGACCTATTATAGAATACAATGCCCCATTTGCTATATACCACTCAAGACATCTGCAACAACTGGAAAGGCCACAGAAATACCTCACTAAAAGAATCAAAGGCCTAAAGCAGATGTCCTATGCTGACTGTCTAAAAAAACTCCAGCTATACTCTGTCGCATATCATTTACTCAGAGGCGATCTCTGCTTAACATACAGGGCCATGTCAAACCCAGAGCTGTTGGACATGCTGCACTTAAAGAAATCCCAATCCCTCAGAAGCACACACTCCAGGGATCTAAACCTTGTCATCACAATGAACAAGACATGCTGGAGGAATAGGTTCCTGACCCAGAGACTCCCCAGACTCTGGAATATACTGCCCATACATGTCAAGCAGAGCGCCTCTTTGGCCCTCTTTAAAAAGAACCTTTATGATTGGATGGGAGATAAGAAATTCACCCCGGGGATCACATCAGTCACCCTACTAGACAGGGGTCCAGGGAAGTAAATACTGTGGGAAGTAATAGCCAGGGAATTGTTATGGCTAGGCTTGTATAGACCCTAGGGCCGATAGCCTAGTACCAACCTATGAACCTATGATGGTGTGGCACCCAGGGTAGCATATTTAATTAAAGTCCCAGTTTTTGTGGTTCTGAGCAGAGCTCATACCCTATTGAGTTGGCCATACCCCTTCCCGTTGGCCCCACCCATTCAGCTGTCTCCTGCAGCCCCCCTTTGATTTGATGTCACCAGCCACCACTGCAACATATCCTTGTTTTGCCTGCTGAAGGGCTAAAAACTACCAGGCAAATGTAAGGCTAGGCTTCTTTAGATCTTCACAAATCAATAGCCTAGTGAGTACCTATTAAGCCTTGAACAGGGAGTCAGACTACATTATTAGGAGTTATACAATGATGTCCATGATGACATGATTGTGAACTGAAGTGGTACGTGAAAATTGTAGTGGATTCATGTCCCTGGCAGTCATATTCTGTGTGTAGTTGTTGCATCTGGGAGGATTCAGAAGGTGAGAAGCATCTTTCATGAGTACATTATGGACATATGGGGACTTTAGTTTCTGATGTTGTCTATGTGCAGTATAAAATGATGATATAAATAGAACGTGTTGGTGGGCTAGGTATTTATCACACTTAAAATGGATCTTTTTTCCAAAGGAAACCCCAGACCTGTCTTGTGAAAAGGAAGCATGGAAAGAGCTGTTGCAATGCTATAGGTATCTTCACTTTGATCTAACTGAATTAAAGGACAAAAGTTTCTTTGAGGGAAAGTCTGAAAGTTTGATTAAACCTTTATTTTGAAGGTGATGTTGAGTTTTTATTTACAACAACTTTATTGAAACAAACAGATACAATTAAATAACCTGTACTATAAATCCAGCCGAAATCAAATTAAAATACTAATCTTAGTTTATAACATATCATTATATACTATTAAAATTGATTTTAAAGACACCAGATGCATTGGCAAATTCACAGTTCTTGGAATTGTTGCTATAAAATTATAAAGGAAGGGTAGAGACCATCATAATAAGCTTAAAGAGAACGTTGAGCTAACCTATCAGTTTTGAGCAGGGAGTAAGGAAGGACAATAGCTCCACGCTACTTTCACCACAACCTGCATCTAGCTTTATTATGTTCTTTTTTAAGACTGTATGCATTTACTCAATTTCTGTAGGTGAACATGTAGTTACTTCCCTGTTAGCCCCCCTGACATTTCTGAAGCCCATCCATTAAACAGGTAACTACCATTAAGACTGGCACTTCGTATGATTTCCAGTTCCTAGTAACTGAACTACGGCCATGAGGACAAATAGTAACTGCCTATCAGAAAAAGACAGGGGTATCTCTAAGCATGCACCAAGTAGCACTAACCTGCTTAAGACCCCGATATCACTCATGAATACTCTAGTCATCTGACCTTACAAACCTCTTTTAAAACACTCCACCTTGGAACACTCCCCAAAATATTTTCCATGTGTCTTTTTCCTAATCAAAGCATCTCCAACAGTAAAGAAGAACCCGAAGAAACAGACGTGTGATCCTGGAAGGTGTGTAAAAATATTGTGGAGATGCCTCCATGTGAGTCTGAATGTATCAGCTGCTAATTTGACCAATCTTGAACTTTAAGTTTATCCCTTTTCTCTTACAGTTTTTGAATGAATTTTCTTTCCTACCAACCTCAAGATAGTCAATAGAGAGAATATAATGTTCCATGTTTTCATATCATCCAATTTAAACCAGTTACCAGGTGAAGACCCTAAATGTCTAAATGTGAGAGACATTTTACTGTGCTCTATAAAGAGGGACCACAGTTTTAGATAAAATTTCTCTGTTCCAGATGGATGGGTGTTGAGTTACCAGACTTCTTCATTTGGAATCATAGGCTATAAATTGTAATACCATGAATGTCCTTAAATTAACAGCATGACAATAGCCAACTCAATCCTGAAAACCTGGATTCTTTAGATAGTATGTGCCTCTCCCATGACACTCTAGGTTTCAACTCTTCCCATATAAGGTTAATTAATATATTTGTGTCAACCTTCAGAAAACTCTTTGGTATATTCTGAGGGAATGCTTAAAGAGTAGGGAGGTATAATGAAGTGAAATACTCTCTCAATCTTCTAATCCAAGTCAAGAGGGAGTATCCTCTATTTTTTAAATGTGATTTCATCCTCTCTAAAAACATATTGTAGGTCTTACACATAAACTACTTAAAAATCTGGCACAGCCATACTCCTAAGTATTTAAAAGAATTATCTTTCCAGGGGCCAGGAATTTAATTTTTATCTCATGGGGTTGAGGGTAAGGGGAGGAGACATTGTTTATAATCAAGGGCTGGGTTGTATCAACATTAATGTTATAAAGAGAGACTTTTCAGCATGTTTTTGGAATCTCAAATAGCTTAGCTAAATCTCTGCATAGATCTTCCACGAGCACTAATATGTCATTAGCAGAAAGAGTTATTTTGTGCATTTACTAGTCTGATTTAAAACCTGTCAAGTCTAAGTTATAACTGTTCCAGTTACGGGCTTATTATATAGTGCAACAATCAGGGATAGTGGACATACTTGCCTTGTACCTCTGGAAAGTTGAAAAGGATGAGACAGCTCAAAGTGTTTTTTTTTTAATATAAGCTTGAGACTATTTATAAATTAAAAATATCAAGCCAACACATTTCATGCCATATGCAAACTTCATTAAGACTTTCCTTAGAAAAATCTACTCCTTTTGTTCAAATACCTTTTCTACATTTAAGGTGATGAAAGGTACACTATTTTTGCCCTCTTCAGAATCAGGGAAGCCCTCCTAATGTTGTCAAAGGCCTGCTTGCCGCCTATAAAGCCAGTTCATAGGTTCATAGGTTCATAGATTCATACTAGGCTATCTGCCCTAGGGCATTTATAAGCCTAGCCAGAGTGTGTGTGGCTTTCACCACCCCTTAGGATGAGAATACTATACCCATTAGTTTGCTGTGCCTCTGTCCAGCAGTGATACAGAGATGATTCCCGGGGTAAACCTACGATCTCCCATCCACTCATCAAGATTTCTCTTGAACAGAGTCAGTGAGGGGCTCTGCCTCACATGGACTGGGATTCTGTTCCATAGTGTAGGGAGTCTCTGGGTGATGAATCTGTCCCTCCAGCACGTCCTATTTATATCCGTGTTGAGGTTTAAGTCTCTTGCTCTCGTGGCTCTGGTGGATTTGTATTTTTGAGGTGGCGCATGTCCATTAATTCCGGGTTGGACATGGTCTTGTATGTCAGGCACAGATCACCTCTGAGCAGACGGTATGCGACTGAATAGAGCTGGAGTTTCTTCAGTCGGGCATCGTATGACATATGTTTGAGCCCCTTTATCCTTTTGGTGAGGAACTTTTGGGGTCTTTCCAACTGCTGCAGGTGTCGGGTAAGGTACATTCGAATGGGGTGTTGTACTCAATCATTGGTCTGATAAGTGAAGAGTACAGGGGTACAATGACCTCTCCTGATCTGGATGTGAATCCCTTCATGATCAGGTGGGCAATGTAGAAGGTCTTCCTAACCACTTTGGCAATGTGAGTGCCAAAGAGAGGTTACTGTCAACTTGGGTCCCCAGGTCCCTGATAACTTCTTCCGTGTTTAATGGATTACCACCTATGTGGTAATACCTTGTTTTTCCCAAAGGGTATGACTATACATTTTTTGGCATTTAGCTTAAGGCCATGGCTCTGGCACCAGTTATCCATTTCTATGAGACCTTTCTGGAGGATGTCTGTGTCTGATGGAGTGTCAATTATGGTGCCCAGTTTGCAGTCATCTGCAAATTTTGTCAGCCACAATCCCCCTATGTTTGCCTGCTCTTCAGAAAAATAAATGCTGAACAAGTGAGGCCACAGGAGTGTGCCCTGTGGGACCCCGCTTCGTGACCGGCTTAGAGTCTGACATGGCACCAGCAACTCTAACCCTGTGTGTTCTGTCCTTGAGCCAGTTTGCAACCCATCTTGTGACATATGGGTTTACATCTAAGCTGGTGAGCTTTTCTACGATGCCCGAGTGGGGTATTGTGTCGAATGCTTTTGCTAGGTCAAGGTAGGCTGTGTGAACTGCCTTACCCTCATCAATGGCCTTAGTGACTGTTTCGAAAAAGTCGACCAAGTTCAAGAGGCAGGATCTGCCCTTGACAAAGCCAAATTGGGTAGGATCCAGTGTCTGTAGGTCCCCAATGTCTTTATTTATGAGTTCCATTATGATCCTCTCCATAGCTTTGCAGACAAGGCTCGTCAAGCTTATGGGGCAGTAATTTCCAGGGTCCATAGAAGTACCGCCTTTGTGGAGTGGGACCACAGTTGCCGTACGCCATTCTTTGGGTACGTATCCTGTAGTAAGGCTAAGATTAAACAGCAGCCTTATGTGTGGATTTAGTTCCTCATTGAGTTCGTGTAGCACACAGCCGGGGACACCGTCCGGTCCCATTGATGCTGTGTTTTTTGCTTTAGAGAGAGCAGCTCTCACCTGGGCATCTAAGATGTTTGGGAGGCTAGACTCTGGTGGGATAGATATTTCTCCTTTTGGGGGGAAGGGAGGGGAGAAATTTGCACTGAACCTGTCTGCCAGTATGTTGGCAATGTCTGTGGGTTCAGTGATTTTTTTATTATTTTGGACTAATTCTGAGCATATCTGGGAGTTTCCACCCAGGTTTCTAACATAGCTAAAGAAGGCTTTATGATTGTCTTTTGTGTCATTAGCGATTTTTCTCTCATGATCTGTGTTTATTTAAACCATTATGAATTTAGAAAGTCTGTTGGTTAATATCACCATAAATAACTTACAGTCATGATTCAAAATTGGAACTGGTCTATAGGAAGCTGACAGACCCCATCATTTACATTTCTTAAAAATTAGTACTAGTATGGATACTTTCCATGAATACAGGACTCTCACAGATGACAAGACCTCATTATATCCGTTAAGCAAAATGGATAAGTGGGGTTCTCCCATCCACTTTGAAAAAACTAGAGGGATACCATCAGAACCAGGCATCGTCTCCTATGTGTGTATATGGTCAAAGTATGTTTCAATCCTTCTATTGTCACAGGAGCTATCAGGTCCTCAGCCTTGAATTTCAGCAAAGAAGGTAAGCCTAGCTTTTCTAACAGAGAATTTATTTCAGACTCCCTTTTAGGGAGAAATGGGTCTGGTATACACAGTTGACTAATAATTTCTGGACTCGTCTAGTATCTCAATAGCGTCACTTTGTGTCCTGTGGATATAAAGTATAAATGGTCTGTAATATTGGTGACACTCTGTTGTCATAGCTTTACAAGAATTTTATGATATCAAGAGTAGTCCTGGAATAAAATAACTCCTATAGCCCTCTTTTAAAAAATTCCATTTCTTGTCTAACAATTCATTTACTAGCCTTTTGTCCTCAAGTACATGCTCCTCTATTTTTAACCCATTAGCTCTTTATTTTTACATCTCTGTAATCTCTCATGAATCTTGCCCTTGAACATTTCCAGTCTTTTCTAGAATACTGTTTTACTGCAGTTGTCACTGTGTATTTAATATGATCTCACTGGTCAAACAAGTGTGAACCTTATAAATGTGACTGCTGGAATAGTTTGAGTAAGAACCCTTTGCATTTTTCTTCAAATGTTGTTGTTCTTAAATAGTAAAGAGGAAACCTCCAGATTGTATCTAACTAGACCTGGTATGTCAATTTTACACATAATTAGAAGAGGGAGTGGTTATAAAATATGGCTTGTAGGGTTTCTGTTGATAGAATCCAGAGCTATCTTCTGTCGATATATAGGCTCTGTCAAGCCTGACTGCTTTTCTCATTCTGCCGTACAGAAAGTTAAAAACAATACGGAAAAGATTTGTCACCAACATCTAAAAATCTGAGACTTTCCAAATCATTGGCTACATATCTACCTAATAGAGTTAGTTTTTCTTTCTTGGACTTTTGCTAACATCCTGTTTTGATGCAACGTCATTCATCCCTTCAGGTATATAATTATTCTCTCAGAGAATAAAATTGTATTTAGCATTATTTTCCTAAATTCTATTCTGGTAAGACCAGAGGAAGGTGGTTCAAGATTATAGTTATTTTTGTACCAGTAAATGTTCCATGTATCACAGCATATCTATACTGTCAATCAACCAGGCTATCCATAACCAACAACAGAGAACCACAGTATATCAGCAATGCCAATCTGCTCTTTCTGGCCTCTTCAACAGAAGAAAGGACACCAATTGTCCATCTGCCCCTCACCATCTACTTGTGTTCAGAAGATGATAAGTGGGTTTCTTGAAAGATATAATGGCTAGTCCATGGTGGGGGGGGGGGGTTGGTCAAGATACTGAAGGTCACATTTTACTAAGTCATTAAGAAGTGCTGGCAGACTGTTAAGGGTGGACGTGAAGTTATGCATGAATAAGGAAAAGAGCTGTAACCTTAGAATAGAAACCTTGTAGGACTACTGTGGTTAGAGTTGCTTGGATGACCTTGTAGGACTACTGTGGTTAAAGTTGCTTGGATGACCTTGTAGAACTACTGTGGCTAGAGTTGCTTGGATGTATATTTCCATATTTTTTGTCCTATGACTGAGAGTATGAAATAAGAATTCACATAGTCAATAACCTTAGATGAGAGGCCAGTAATGGAGATTTGACCATATTTCAACCTTTCCATGTCCTAAAACATAATGTCTTCAGCTTAGAAAATTGCTACAATCAAACAACTTCTCCAAATCCCAAATCCCACAACAGCATCAGACTTTATACCTATATCAATTCTATTTCCATTCACTAGATGCTTGAAAAACTTAGATTCAGCCCATTACTTACTGACCAATGCAAACTTCAGTGCTTAAACTAACATGAATTCTAGACATGGAGAAGCACAACTAGAACAATCTGGACCCTAACAGATGACATACTCCTAAACATTGGCAAAGGAGAACTAACAAGTGCTGTCTTTATTGGTTGTTATAAAGCATTTGACTTACTCAATTGCACTTTACTTTCTCAAACTCTCTTATGTACAGGCATAAGTAATAAGGCCATAGGTTGATTCAAAACCTTTCTAACCAAAAGAACAGTAGAAGTCAAGATAGGCTCATCTCTGCTCAGCTCTATGCCCATCACAAAAGGTATATACCTCAAGGATCAGTCCTATCCCGTTCCTTTGCTCTATGTTTTATTAACAACATTTGTTCTGCCCTCCCCTTAATATCTGTACTTCTCTGTGCAGATGACATAGATTGTCTAAAGATTGGGTACCTTTCCAAACACAACTAAAAACTGCTAGAAGTTGACTTGTAACACTTGTCTTTCACACCACTGAGTGATCCTAAACTCAATAAAAAAAATCTAAGGCCATCCTATTTGCAGCTTCTTAGCAGTTCTCAACAGTTCCACCAAACTGGCAGATATGTATCAATGCCACACTGAAACTGTAAAATCTTTCTACTACATTGGCCTCTTGCTAGACATAGAACTTACCTTCTATTGCAATGAGAAAATAAAATCAACCCACTTCTATTCTGGGCCTTGAAAATGTCTCACTAGGTTTCACCAGGCGGCATGACTGAAATAGGTAAAGGAGTACTGATGGCTCAATCTTAATATGGACTCCTCCTTTATGCAGTGTTATCCCCCCAAAAAACTCAACTTACTATAAGTTACAGCATGCAAAATCTGCAAATTCATAACCTTGTCTCCTAGATGAGAGCATCACTGTCAAAAATGTAATAGCTCCCAAGTAAACAAGTGGCCCTATTACTAGTTTCACACCTTTGCAGACTCATTAGAGAACAGTGATTCAGCCACTTTGCCAGTCATCTCCAAATACGACAGTACAACTATATTCTATGCTGTAAAAACCCAGACACCACCTTTCTTCATATCTTACAACCCCAGCTACTGACCAGAGACTACATCTTCTCCATACAAGTCCCTAAACTCTGGGAATCTCTCCATCTAAAACTTGGAGACAGTAACTCCTACAGCATCTTTAAGAAAGGGTTAAAGAAACATCTTCAGAATGGCTCTGTGGTGCAGAAGGATAAAGCCCCGACTGTGCCCCAGAATACCTGTGTTCGATTAACAGCATGGGCAATGGCCAGAATCTGGTGATGAAGGATGCAACTGAGTGGGACAGATTGCCTTTCCTAGGGGAAGGGTATGTTACTTATTTGGGAGGCTTTTCATGTGTGGAAGGCTGCTGCAGGGTGGTAGGTTAGAGCATGCTGCCTGGCAGCAATAGGATGCTGCTCTAGCATCTTCAATCTTCTCACTGGCCCCTGGCTGTCCCCGGACCTGGGTCAGGTAGTGCCAGTTGTTGTATGCGTCTGCACAGACACAATGCCAAAGGTGCATTATACTCAATTATTGACATAATGAGGGCTGAGCAAATGGGACAAATAACATCCATAGATGAAGATACAATCCCCTTGTTAATAAGATGCACAATACAGAAGGACTTTCTTATGATAGTGGACACATGTTGGTAGAAAGTTAGATCACTATTCACATAAGCTCCCAAATCCTGAAAACCTGGGTCATCACTTAGGGGTGTATTGTCAATGTGGTAGTTCTCTGGGGCAGATGACTTCCTAAATGATACGATAATGCATTTCTTGGCATTTAGATTCCATCCATGATTTTAGCATCAGTTTTTTATTTGGGACACGCCTCCCCGCAGTATGGCTAAGTCACTGGGGACTCAATGACTGTTACTAGCTTGTAGCCATCTGCAAACTTTGTCAGTCAGAGCCCTTTGGGAATTGGATTTTACTTCAGAGAAGTAGATTCAAACAGGAGTGGTCCCAGCAAAAAACCCTGGGGAGGACTCCACTGGTGACGGGTCTCTTTGTGGAGGTAGCTTCCCCTATTTTGAGCTCCTGCATCCTTATCTGTGAGCCAACTGGCAAACAAGCAAGTGATGTAGAGGGTTAGTTCATGTTTATTTAACTTTTCTGCTAGGCTTAAGGGGCAATTATGTCAGAAGCTTTTGCCAGACTGAGGTATGTGGAGTGTGCCATTTTATCTTCATCCATTGCTTTGGTGATCTTTTCAAAAACGTCCATCAGAAATACTATTTATTTTAGGTCATTACAGATATGTCCAATGAAGGTACCTCTGCCCATACTTCAGTGAACATGTACTGTGAACACTGCTAAGTCTATTCTACTCATTCAGGTCAAAAATATTATTCATGAGTTATAATGCCATATTTGTGTATGCAAGTGGCCAGTTGTAAAAGGATTTTTTTTCAATTATCATGCTTAATGTAAGATAAAGTTTGCAAAATTCTTATGGAGGTGAGTGTTGGATAAAACTACTACTAAAGTCTATTTACAAATATCAAGACCTATTTCTGTTATAACATATAGGATTTATGCCGTAGAAAAGCGATATATGGAATGTACATCATGAGAAAGTGGTGCATTGATAGGTATATTGTCATGTGCCTTTAAAGATGATATAGTGGTAGGAAAAGCTAAGGTGATAACAAACTTTGCAGAAGGTGACGGCTGAACACGAAGCAAGGATTTACAGGCTATGGCCATAAGGCAGAGAACCAGTTGTAACATGGCACCAGTTCAAAACAGGATACACATACCCACTGATATACACACACACACACACACACACACACACACACACACACGCACGCACGCACGCACGCACGCACACACACACACACACACACACACACACACACACATATACACTTATGGATAATTAAGAGGATCATTAATTCACAAAATGCCATCTGTTTCAGATGAAGGAAAAAAAAATGCAATCATCAGAAAAAAAAACTTGTGTTTATGTGGAGGATATGCAGACTCTGTACAGAAGGCACCCCCAGTTACTAATAAAACATAAGAATCATGTATTGTACCATGCTATCTGTTACACCACAAGTTATGAAAAATGAGATATGTGACTTTCAAGAGATCTGCAAAATTAGCTATCACAGATTAACGCAGACAAGGCACAAAAACCTGCCTTGTCTCATTGAACAGTAATTAAGGAACATTTAAAATCCATTTGATGTCAGCAACAGTGTTGCAATAATGCCCTAGAATTTATTCTGCAAACATTATAATGTATTCTATAACTTTTAGTCAATGAAGTATCTAGGCATTTTTTGAAACCCATATGTGTGCAGAGCAGCTTTCTGTAGTACTGCTTCTCATTAATTGATGCCACTGATGCAAATCATTTCCTAAAATTATAGGCCTGCAGAACACCATCCACTATAGATCAGTAAAGGCAGCCATCTTCTTCGTTTTCATCTTTTGCTTGAGCAAATTGGTGAGCATGAAAATTCACAGATCCACAATTTACATGAGTGAAGGACAGGAAACTATAGCTCTTAGTTTAGGAGAATGATGTATTGACTAAATCATCAGGTAAAAAATATTTAAGGACAGCTGTCCTGCTTTGATAGTAAATTTGAATGGGTATCTCTGAGGGATGCTTTTGAGCTAGGTGCAGGAGAAATTAATGGGTGTGGTGGAGAGCCTGCTATACTTGAAACATGTCATTCCTTTTCCTTCTGTCCTTCTTTGCAGTCAATATCTGAGGTGATGGAGGTAAAGGTCAGTTAAAATAGAATCCTTTCAATCAGAATCTGCACCTTTTACCAAAGGTATATCACAATGATCCATTCTTGCCCCCTCCTCTTCTCCATATTCATTAACAAGCTTCCTTGTGATCTCCCCATCTCCCACTTATCCTCTATGCTGATGACATGGTCATTTCCTGATCAGGTCACTTTCACACCAACATTCAATGCCAACTTCAGTCAGACTTACATGACCTCCACCAATGACTCATAAACATAAACTACTTCTTAACCCCACCAAGACCAAAACTATGCTTTTTGGAATCCACAGAAAATTCACCAAGCACCTGACCCTTCAATTATATTTGACCTATACACCCATTCCACAAAGATAACCTCTATCTTCAAATGCCTAGGACTATGGCTTGATCAGTCACTAAACATCCATTTCCACATAGACAAAGTGAGAGTCAAAATAAACTCTTTCCCCTTCCGGACCAAAAACTTCTCCCTTTAATATCTCAACCAGCCAGAGCAGCCATTGGTAAAGGAGGTCTCCTTTTTCTACTTGAATATGGTCTCCCAATTTTTGCTTCTGCCTTCAAGAAAAACATTGCCACACTTCAGATTATCTCTGCCATCATCTGCCAATTCATTATGAAGTCACCTTTCTGTGACCGTCACTGTATCACCCTAGAAAAAGTCAAAAGGCTACTAGGAAAACAAAGATCTAACCTACTTTTAGGATCCCAACTCCCTTGCAGCTACAAGTAGAATTAATGAAAAACTTCCTCATACAACCTGAGACCCTACTCACAAGCCACACCAACTCTCATTACCCCATACTCCAATGAAATGCACATGGTTTCTCCTTTCAGGCACCTGCTCTTTGGCAAGCAAATAAATGCTTATTCTAAATTTAGAACACAACTAAAAAGCACTTCTTCATCCAAGCCAAATGCTCTGCTTTAATACAGGACATATCACCTTACCTAGTCTGAGTTTCTTCTCTGAAGATTGATTCACTTTAGAAATTTGCACATTGTACTATGCTCATTCACTACAATGTTTACACAGTTTTTCTAATTAGTCTGAGCTGTTATTGCTTACATTCCTGTATTTTTGTTTGTGAAATGTTTTGCATTTTTCCCAGGCTAAACCTAAAATTGGTCAGTACTGATTAGCGCACTAACCCAGTAAGCACATAAAATAAAATAAAAACTTAGGGCCAGATTCCAAAATAGTTGCTGTTGGTGTAAGTCTGCCCTGATTCCAAATGACTCTCAGCATAAGTGACTTACTTCAATGAAGGTATATGTATAAACTGACTTTCACTGGAGGTCAGTTTCCAAAAGACTTGCTCCTTAGATTTATATAATAAATACATAATAATATTTTCAATTTCTTAAGCCTCCTTGCTTTGAAAAACATCTAATATTCACAGTCCCTTTTAGCCCAGGTAATTTGTCTGTGTGAAGCCTCAACTGCCATAGAGTTTCTTTCTGTTCAAATGATTTTTTTAAAATCTCCTTCCATTATATCCTTAGATAATTTTTCAAATCCAAAAAAAGGTAAATTTCTTATGCTCTTGGTATTCCATTTTATATATATATATATATATATATATATATATATATATATATACTACACTATTAACATTCTTATTTTAACTCCATATATGTGCTCTAAAACTCATTCATAGGTGTTTACTAAGCTAACGACTACAAGTGCCTTTTTAAGCCTAGACAAGCATTTCAAATCTCTGACAAGTTCTTATATCCTTGATAAGTGTAAGCAGGGGTTTGGAAGAGGAAACATTTGCAAGCACGGGGCAGGGAGATGAACTATTTACAGGTTACCTGTGTCCATTAGAGACATGGGTGCCAAACCAGGTATGAATTTTCTGTTCCCCATCCAATTGTCTAAGTTGCACTTGAATTGGGTTAAGAAGAAACTCTGCTTCACATGAATAGGGAGCCTGTTCCATAGACAGGGTAGTCTCTGGGATACATAGCTGTCTCTCCAGTGGGTCCTATTTATATTGCAGGCAAGGTTTAAGACTTTATAATGGATAATTCTGGTGCATTTTGTTTTGTGGATATGCAGGAGGTCCATTGGAGTGGGATCTGACAATGCCCTGTATGCTAGGCATAGATCTCCACTCAAATGCCTTTAAGCGACAGAATACAGGGATAAGGCCTTGAGGCAGTCTGCAGAGGACATTGTACTTATGCCCTGTATTCATTTAGTGAGGAACCTCTCTGGACATTACAATTGTTAGATATGCCTGGTTAGGTACATACCAAAGGGGGCATTGTACTCCATAATAGGATTGATGAATGCTGAATACAGTGGAACAATGACTTCCTTGGACTTAGATATCATACCTTTGTTTATACATTGCACAACACAGAATGAATTCCTCACTACTGTAGACACATGATTGTCAAAGGCTAGATTGCTATCTATATTTGTCCCTAAGTCCTTGACTACTGGGTCAATTCTAAGGGGGGAGGGGTGTTGTCAATATGATAGTTACCAGTGGTGGATAACTTCCCAAAGGATACTAGTATGTATTTCTTGGCATTTAGTTTTAGTCCATGGCTCTAATACCAGTTGTTTGTCTGTGTCAGCCCCTCCTGAAGAACATTTGTGTCAGTGTGGGATTCAATGGCAGCACTTAATTTGCAATTATCTGGAAATTTAGTCAGCCAGAGACCACTGATATTGGCCTTATGAAGCTTCCTTGTAGTCATACCCACATAGAATGTTTCCCAGTGCTCTTATAGTGCTATATATATTAACCTGTTGGTATTGCAAGTAAACCAAGTTTTAGCATATAAAGTAAAATTATGATTTGATAAAAATATAAACTTACTATTAGACATATCTGTAAGCTTTGCAACACCCATATGAACAAGTGTCAGTGTCCTTAGCTATACTAGGTTCAGCAATTTTAGTACAATCTCTACATAATAAAGCATTAATAATATCACTTTTTAAGTACAAATAAGGTTGATCTCCTACTATAGAAAATAAACATCTCCTCTCTCCCTACCCTCCTGATCTCCTGTCAGTCTACTATCACTAAATCCATCCCGGCTTTCTTGCCTGTCAACTTACTACAGCTAAATCTTTCTAAGCTTTCTTCCCTACCTATATCTCAAGATCTAATCATCCTTGCTGTCTTATTTTCCATGGACTGCTAGTATCCTACCAAACAGAACTGCTGTCTCCCAAGACCCTACCGAAAGTTCTGCCTATGACATGGCTTTATGAAGAGCATAGCTAACCATAAAATACGTTTCTATATTTGAAATTGCCTTTCATCTATTACATTTCTTTTTTTCTCTTTTATACTATACAACATTATCATCCTACACACAACATTAATCTGTCTAGTACCACATGTTCTTAATATAGTGTCATTTTTCAGTCTCTTACATACTCTCTATTTGAACCACCTTCTCAGTACTTTATGTATTTTTGTAGTGTTAATACCTGTGTATTTCTTGCACCTATTACTCTTATTGTAATTTGTACTTTTGCAGTCTGTAATTATTGGCATATTTGTATCACTGTATTTTGTATTTACTGGCATTTTGTAATTTTTTTTGGGAGGGTTGGCATTTTTTTGTATGTGGAGCTTTTATCCCCAGGCCTCCACTGAAAATGAGCTCCTAGCCCAGTTGAACACTCTCGATAAACAAATGTAAAATAAATAAATAAATAAAATAAAATTAGAATTACCCCTGATGAATGGGTATAAAATCAACATGTCTTCTAGAAATAAATTCCTTAGTTGCATGATCCAAAAATAAAGGATCCTATCCTCTTAATACAAATATATTTTTAATATGTAATACTTCATTTATAAACAACTCATCATCAGTTGTGAGTCTAGAGGTTCTTATTAATTGATCCTTTTGAATATTATCCTTAGTATATTTTGCATGATGGCTATTATAAAATAAATAATTATTTACCATAGTTGATTTACAAAACAATGCACAATCAAAACCAGTTTATGATATTTTTATTTCAATATGATGTCTAAAATAATTAACTGCTGTATCTTTAGAGTCTATACTATTTAATGTTAGGTTCATGGATGATTTGTTTCCTGTTTGGAAAGGTACACCTCTTGCATTTTTAGATTTCCTACATTTTCTGAAAAGAACTTCTACTTTTTTAACATTTGTTTCAGGTGGTAGTGGTTCTAAAGTCTAATGTTTCACAAATCCTTTCTATAATTGTATTTTGGTATTTGATAAATCTATAGAAAATGTTGAGATGAGTGGTTGTTGGTTGCTCATGATTGCATTGTTATGGCTTCTTTTTTAAATCTATCGCCATGCTTTAATAATGGTTAAAACCAATAGTTTATCTCTGTCTCTTCTGCCTGCCCTGTTGCTATGAAGCAGTTATGGTAGACATTAGCAAAGATTGTGGCGATTAAATCACCTGTCTGAAATGTCTCAGATTGGAGCTGGTAGGCCTTCATCCATTTACAATGACTTTGTGGTTGCCTGGATGACTCTTGTACTTTGTGGTCACAATAATCTAAAGAGTATGCCTTGTGACTCTGAGCTATAGTCAATGTGCTTTAGAGTCCATGTTGTGTGCATGAGTTATGCTGAATATGGTCACACACAGATGGATATTGAACATTGTATAATACAACTAAAATTACCATTAGTGAGCTGTCCTTCCTTCCCTCATCTGAAAGTTGCAGGATGGATTGTGTTACTCTTGGTTGGAGCCAAATAAATGCAAAGAAGGAAAACAACATGCTGAGTCCCAAATAAATGTAGTAAGTGCTTTCGTTTACTCAAAATCAGCAAACTTCTTCAGATGGTCTGGTCCTTCTTTGCATTCATTTGGTTTGTTGTTAACTTTGTTTTTGAAGTTACTATTGGTTGGAGCCTCAGCAGCTTGTTTCCCTTTGAGAGTGGTCCTGGGTTCAGGGAATGCAGAAACATATAAACTTATAAATAATACTACTAGCTACATTATTCTCAATTTTGGAAGAAATATTCAAAAATGTTCCTGTCATATTATCTGGAGATAATTCCATCAAAAGAAGATGAACACCTCTAAGCACTCACACTCAGTTGCTCTCCTGAGGAAAGACCAACAACAAGTGACTTCTACACTACAGGAATTACCTCTGAATTTCAACAAAATTTAGAAAAGAGAGACTTGTTTTAAGCAAACAGATATTCTTAAAGAGTTTCTTTAGCAACAACAAAGCAAAATCTCTGATATGGAAACAGCGTTGAGTGATATAGATGGCAGATTAAAGGAAGACGAAACTCAAACAGACTTTCTACTTAAGCAAAATGCATGGCTTCTTAACAAGCTAGATGACCTAGAGAACAGAGAGAGAATAACTAATATCAGAATCTTTGGACTCCCTGAAAAATCTGAAGGAGACTATATGATTTCTTTTCTAAACTCCTGGATTCCTGAGGTTTGAAATTTACAAGTAGGACTATCATTCGGCATCAAAAGAGTCCACAGGGCAGCAGGTGAGCCTATTCCAACTGCTTCTTCTCCACCAAGGTCTATAGTAATTAAATTCCTATCATACATAGATAAAGACCTGATTATTAAAACTGCCTGGAGGAAAGCCCCTTTAAAATATAACCAAAACATTTTCAGATTTGACAATGATCATTCGCCCAAAGTGATGGACATGAGGAGGAAATATATAAGCAGAAAAAATATAAAGTCTCAAATAGTATTTCCAGCTAAAATCATCTTCAGAATGAAATTAAAACCTTTAACAATCTTGAAGAAACCATGTCTTTCATCAAAAATAATGACATTATTCCTGATTCCGATGAAATGGACTGGTAAGCTGCTTCCTTGAAAAGAACCTCAGAGAAAAACACATGGACTGATTTACAGAAAAAAAAACAAAAGGCAGATCTTTCCTCTACAAACAACAGTAAAAGTTGAAAAGTTTCAACTTCTAAATGACATTTACTTATTTAGCTTCTATAATTGTAATGTTTTTATTGATTTCAAATAACACACATCTAAATCTTTCCTGGGTTAAAACAAGACATCACAAATACCTTCTCCTTATAGTCTATTGATTATTCACCTTGTATTTATTAAAACTTAACAGGATGCTATTTTACCTCAATGGACTCTCATTGAACACACAAGTAATCTTTTTGCTACTAAATATCATTATGTTTTGCTTAAAAACATGGTCACTGAATCTTTCTTACTAATGGTAATGGTTTGTTACTGCCATGTGGAGCTCTTTTAGACAATGATGCTGTTTTAAATGTGTTTTTTTTTTGTCATTATTCACTCTATAATGATTTGGTGTGTGTCTGCGAACTACAATGATTTGGTATCTGGGAAACTGGTTTCTTCATATTTTACTGCTATAGTGGTTTTGAGTGATGTATTGGGATTCTGGGATGCTAGCTATGACCTATGTGTTGCTCGTTTCCTTCTGTGTCTGGCGATGAACCTGATTTTCCGCTAAAACAGGAAATATGTACATGAATGGTGTCTACATCTATATTGTTTATCTGTTCTCTCACTTGTCAGTTCATTTCTATTTTTGAAGTAAAATACTCATGTAGAATTCTGTTATACTAAAGAGATTCAAAAAATTATCTTGTGATGTTTCCGCGAGCTCTTTCTCCCTCACTGAACATTTTTCTGCAGTGCAGATCTGCATGGGCCGTTTTGTTCAGAGATAATTCAGTGTTAGCTGTTGTGCTCTAGATGGTTTCTTCTTGTTTGAGCAGTTTGGCTCACTTCCTCTTTCTTGGTAACAAGAGCTCTTGTTTTTTAAAGAAACAAGTGACTAAATTACTGTGTTATACTTCAAATGAGATAGGGTAAATGATTTACTCTGACACCAAGACTCCTTTACTGTGAAAATCTTAGTCATAATGTTATAGCCTTGCTTTTTTGCAAAAATGTTGTGCATTGTTTACTACTGGGTACACATACTTTGTTTTTGTGACATCTCACTTGGAAATATGTATACAACCCCATCAATTATAGTATCTTGCCTTCTGTGACTGTTGATTCGGAGATGTATCCATTTAGCAAAAGTAAACTTATGTTTTGGAAGCACCATCGAGTTCACCTCTTTTGGGGTTTTGAGATAAAAATCGTATGTTATACTTCATGTTTATTATTTGCTTTAATTGATGTTTGTAGTAGGCAGGCTATGTCTAAATAAATACACTGATTGGTTTGACAAGAGATGAAGCAGGGGTGGGGCTGCCTTGTTGGCGTGCGATGTGATCTGATGTCTGCTGAACATTTCTATTTATTGAAATATTTATGTGATGGGTTGCTAATAATTTTATATGTTTTCACCACACTCAGAGAGAGAGATAGAGAGAGAGAGAGAATACAGGACTACCATACTATTCCTATGTAAGCTCTTCCTCATTCAATCACCTTAAAACATGATGAACCAGTAGCTCCGGAGAGAAAATTTCTTAAAACATTGCTAGATTCTAACAAAGTCCAGCACATTACTTGCTGAGGAAGCTGAATATATTTGTAATATTACAAATGGGAAATTAAAGGGAAAAAGAAAAAAAAGAGAAAAAAAGAAAAGAAAGAAAGAAAAATGGATTAATCAAGTTTATTTTCCCTTGGTTACATGACTATATCATAGGAGAAAAACATATTTTTTAAAAAGAAAGGGCTATGTTTAGGGCACTGATATTCCTTTAAGGGGAAAAACATTCCTGCAATGGTAACCTATTGCCCACATTCTCTGTGTCTTTAGAGTTAATTACTACAGATCATCCAAACAACAGCTATTACATTATGTGTTGAGTTATTGATTGCAGAGCTCTGTAATACTTAATATTCCTCATGCAATACAGAAAGGCATGTGGCATAAATGCATACATTGTTTTGCAGGGCAATAGTTTGACTCTTCACCCATCAAACTAAAATGCAAACACAGATGAGTGTGTGTATATATCTGTATTTGCTTTAGTGTGTATGAATTTGTGTGTCTGTGCCTGCGTGCACACATGTGGACTTGGGCACACATGCACACACACTTGAAATAAGGCAAGATTGTGTTTTTGCATAACTATGTTAATGCATACAGTCATTTGTTGATTAGCATCCTTCTGTATTAATCCTAATCTCATGAAAATATACTATTGAATGGGTAACAATCTAACAACCTAACATTTTTAGACTTGACTGCTTCATCCCCTGATATAGGCATTTTCATTCATAGGAAGGCTGCCATTTTCAGTCAAGAAATTTGTCATTAAGTAAGCATATTTGATATTTTATCTAATTATTTATATCTGTTAACCGGGTAAAACATGCTCCACTTAGACAGACTACCCATCTGTGAAAATGAATACATGAGGGAAAATTGCAGTATTTCGCAAAATTATGAAAGACATGTGAGGTACAAAAGATCTAGAGTTCATAACTTTACACCTTGTAAAAATTATTACATTTGTAAAAATACTATATTCAACCAGATGAGTGGGCAGTGACCAGAGAAATCTAATAACTGAATTGGTAATATTATCATCTATAAGTGGGATTACAGTATTTTTCTTTTGAATAATGGGCATAAGATAGGCTAAGGAAAAGCTACAGATATACATCTTAACAAATGACTAATATAGCATCATGGAATTAGAAATAACTTCTTTGATCTTCCCCATTCATTATTGCAGTTTTTTAAACATATGAAGCTCCCCTACCATGGAAGTTTGACATCTGGTTGATCCTCCAAAGACTCTTGGATCTTAAATGATGTCTTGGGTGTCACCTTGCATTTCCTGCATTACTGTAGATATGGGGGGGTCATCCTGGCCTACATACTTGTTGACAAAATTAAAATTGCAATCAAACAATGCAAATTTACTACAAGCCACTATAAATACATCATTGACTATTTGAAAAGGAGAAATATGAGCTCAACATACAAGAGAAAGTACAGTTTCAACAGAAATATGTTTAGTGATTTAATGAGGACATTATTTAGAAGCGATTGTAAAGTTATAGTTTAAATCTATTAATATAAAAAGAACTATCTCCCTGAAAGATATTTTGAAAATGAATGCATATAGGAGTTACTGTATATTCTATCTTAGAACTTATAAATGGATATTCTATCTTAGAACTTATAAATTGATAAACTTTTAAGATTAAAGTTAATTTCTGGACACTTTTATGATACAGTGGAACATTGCAGTCTTTTAGCCCACTGTACAACCAGGGAGACTATTAATAATGGAAGTTACATCATCATAAACAGTCATTGATGATACTTCATGCTGAACTAAATAAACAAATAAATACTATAGTTCCACATTCTTGTTTACTAATATGATAATAAGGAATTTATAACAACCTATAGACTAAAATTCTTTTTACTTTTAGAGATTCTAATCTATCCATTCTCAACCCTTTTCCCATTTTGCCCAAGGGGTCGGGGTGTCACTTCAGCAGTGACAATCATCTTGAGCCAAGGTTTACACCACCAGGTGGCTTGCACTGCAGAGGTAGTTCATTTGTACCACTCACTCGCACACAAACTCTCACCTACAGCCAATTTGGAGTGTCCAATCTGTCAACTGCATGTCTTTGGAATGTGGGAGTAACCGGAGGAAACCTACATAACCGCAGGGAGGACATGCAGACTCCGCACAGAGGGCACCCCAGCCAAGAATCGAACAGAAGAACCTCTTGCTGTGAGGCAACAATGCTAACCGCTGCACCATCGTGGCCTACCTCTGCTTTGGGAAGATGATGGTCAAGAGATAGACAAACAGGTTAAGAGGATTCTAGCAATTTTATTTAGAACTATTTTCTTGACTCACATTTAGCATACTTATTTAGAATAAAATCTTCTTTTTCATGCTTTTTCTTACTTTTTCTTTCATTATATCTACCTTAACAATTTTAGTTTCTTATATTTAAAAATTGCACAGTCTCTCATTAACAATAGATAAAAATCATTTTGTTTGTGTCACGCTGCCAACCCACCTATCTGGAATTTTGTAAATAATTCTATGTCATTTGTGAATATTGATATGTTTTCTACAGAACTGTATGTTATGTACTGAGCTTCAAGAATACAACCACAGCATACCCTGCTGGATTAACCTGAAAAACTTAAGAATAGTTGAGGTTAAGTTACTTTACAGATGGGCCATAAACAAAATATGTTATCTCACAGTTTCAGTTCAATAGCAGACATAATGTCTAGAGCTAGAAGTTTTTCTATTGTCCTGAAAGAAAAGTAATTACTAGGTTTAAAATGTAAAGTGTTTTTGTTGTTTTACAACTTCCAAGGTCTGGCAAACATCTGAGAGATATGTATTTTTAACACAGATATGTTAAAATCATATTAGTTTCTGTTTTAGCCTGGGAACTGAAGTCAGTTGACAAAAGGTAATGTCATCCAGGCTAACCCAGCAGTAAATGTGATATTCATTTAAGAACACTCTCAGAGACAGACTGTGCATTTTGTATTTTGACTTGGACCTAGCAAGAGCATCCACTCATCATCATCATCTGCACTTGCTTGTCTGTAAGTAAGACATAGGGCCTAGTATCTCTCTTAGATATAGATAAGAATATAGTAAAGATTAGTTTAGATGTTTTCTGTATTTATTTGAGCCTGTCCTGCAATGTTGTTTTAAAATATTTCCTGTGATTTTGAACCCTGAAGTAACTGTGTTGATTGACTGAGTATTGTCTTGTTCTTTTATTATGTATTATTAAATATATTTAAACCTGTCTTTGTGGTTGATATTTGTGAGACATATTTAAGCTCTTAGCGTACTGGCATATGTATTTGGTGACATTGTACAGGCCACTCCTAATAGCCTGGTGCTTGGTCAAAACTACCATTTGTATTAATAGTAACATTACACATTAGGATTGCACACCCTTTGTAAGGGCCTTATAGTAGCTGATAAGGATAACTGGTGGCAGCTGGAATTACATTATTGTCTGGGCAAAAGGGGGCATAGCTAGTAAACCTGTGCCAGCCTTCAACAGGTGTGTGTGTATGTGTGTGTGTGTGTGTGTGTGTGTGTGTGTGTGTGTGTGTGTGTGTGTGTGTGTGTGTGTGTGTGTGTGTGTGTGTGTGTGTGTGTGTGTGTGTGTGTGTGTGTGTGTGTGTGTGTGTGCGTGTGTGTGTATGTGTGTGTGCTTGTATATAAATCAAATCTTAAAGCGTGTGTGTGTCAGCTACTTGGGCAGGGACACAAAGCATTGGTTGGACAGAGAGGGTGCTGGAGGTCTTAGCTTGGCCACTTGGCTGAGGTCTCAACCTTACAGCTGTGCTAGTGGGGAGACTTCTTGGGGATCAGGAGAAAGAGGGAGAAACCAGCCCCAGACTGACTGTGACCTCTGTGTGCTCTTAAGGGAAATTGCACTTTACTGTGTGCACACTTGTCATAGTCCCAATGTGTACATCCCCTAGCTGTTGCCAGTAGTGAGGATTGAAGTTCCTTCAATACTGGGCCAGTGCAGGGGCATCACATATTAATCAGTTGGCAGTGGTGAGATATGCACATCATATATTAATTGGTTGACATTGGTGAGATAGCCACATCACATATTAATTGGCTTGTAGTGGTATGGATATTGAATTCCGTAGCCAGTGTACAGTAGTCACTGAAGGTGTCTGTACTCTCAATCAGCCATGCAGTGAACAGTCAGAGTTTCACATCACAATTGTTTTATTTTTTTGTTAGCTTAGTTAGTCAGGGAGAACAGGCAAGCATGTCAGCAGAAAAGTATGGCAAGCTGATAAGGAGCCATTTGGCTGAGATGAGCCAGGCTAAAAGACTGGTGCATGCCAACCAGACTAAAGCAGAAATGATTGCAGCTTTAGTCACAGCTGCATCAGAGGATAGCAACCAGAAAGACAATCAGACTGGCCTTGGAGATGTACAACTCTCAGAAAATGGACAGTTCAACCATTCCACAGAGGATTTAAAAATCTGTCTGGAGTTAAAGAGACTTGAGCTGGAGGCCAAAATTTTGGAAATAGAAGGAGCAGAAAGACTGAGATGTCTAGAGGCTGAGGAAAATGAGAAACTGTGATGTCTGCAGGCTGAGAAAAATGAGAAACTGTGACACCTGGAAGCTAGGGAGAAGGAGAGGTAGAGGCAATGTGAAAAGGAGATGCTGACTCTTCACCACAGTCATGGAGGTAATGGGGAAGAGAGTAACCAAACTCCAGAAGCAACAAAGGTCAGTAAATTTCGTCCACAGTTTGCAGAGGGGGATAATTTTGATAGTTTCAGTCATATGTTTCAGAGTGCATGCAAACAGTATAATGTTGAACAAGGGATCTGGGTAGGTTTCTGACCCCCTTACTCCATGATAAAGCTGTAAATGCAATTTCTAAACTGTATGATACTGATTGCTTAAATTATAATACAGTCAAAATGTGTTTGTTAGAATGTTTTAAGTTAACACATGAAGCCTATAAGAAAAAAAGTTTTGTGAGCATAGACACAAGGCAGATGAAAGTGTGTGCGAATATGTTGCTGAACTAAGCACTTATTTTCAATGGTGGGGGAGTGGATGTCAGGTCACCACTTCTGAAGGGCTGGCAGATGTTTTGGTGCGGGAACAAGTCTTTAGCAGTTTGACTGAGGACATGAGAATCTGGTTAGCTGATAGACAATGCAATACTGCAGGTGAGTTGAGGAAGAAGGGAGACCTATACATAGCAAAAAGGCCATCACTGCACAGGAAAGGGGCACCCAGTGTTGCTCATGGGTCTAAGGGAACCCATGGTGGGCAGCCCAGAGTGCCCCAACAGAGTCCACCAGTAGCAGGGGAAGCCACTTGTCCAGGTACACGTCCAGGTCCAAGGGTTAAATGTTTTAAATGCAACCAGTGGGACCATGTTGCATATAGATGTCCATGGAGGTAAGGTGGGACACAACAAGGGTACCAAACTACCACAAGAGGTTATATCCTATCTTAGTAAATGGGAAAGAGGCCATTGCTAAGAGAGACACAGCCTCTGATATAACCATTGTGAAGCCTGAAATACTTAAAGAGGAGCACTACTTGCTTGGGCAGTCTACTCCAGTCACAGCTTTAGGCGGGATCCCACTCCAAATACCTTTGGCTAGGGTTCACCTTGACTGGGAAAAAGGAAGCCAACAAGTAGGTGTGTTTGAGGATATCCCAGCAGATGCCCTGACAGGGAATTATTTTGATAATGCAGTACCCTGAGTACATGCAGTTACATGCAGTCAGGCTTGGAGACAAGCACATGGCTCTAGTAGCCTGGGGGAGACCCAAACAGACTGCACACTTGCAGCCCGGACTAGTGAGGTGGTCAATTCAGGGAGGGAGCTACCTTGTAGCAGTGAGACTGAACGTGAGCCACAGCTGGGTGTGGGTCATCTTCCCAATGTGTACATCCCCTTGCTGTTGCCAGTGGTGAGGATTGAGGCTCCTTGATTACTGGGCCAGTGCAGGGGTATCACAGTTTGTTAGAGGAAGACTATTCTAAATCTGCCTTATACATATATATAATATAGTCTCTATTAATTACTATCATTCTATAGAGCTTAACTCCATATGATTTGTTAGTTAAGTGGGTTACTCCGTTAGATCCTTTGTTTATCTATTGGGATAGGAATTTTAATAATTCCATGATTGATGGTAAAGGTTTAGTTTTTGTTGATAATAATATTTTATTCGTTTTTATTCTTGTTATTTTTCCTTATTAGACCTGAATTATTATTTCTAAACTTTGTAAAGACAGTCAAGGGATGTCAATAACAATATCCAAATTGTTTATCCATAATCCATAATTTCCATATATTTCCAATTTATCCATAATCCATAATTTCCCCTCCTCAAACTACAAGTCCTGCTAAAAGAGGGTCGTTACACTTTCTAAGAACAAGCGGTCAAGCTCTAAACAACAGACCCACAGAAGATTAACAAGCGGCCAAGGTTAATATTCATTAATACTATAGTGTAAAGAACGCTTAAATAGTGTTCACTAAAAGGGTACGGACTAGGTTAATTTCACGGCAGTAAACCCTATAACCTAATCCAATTCTAGTAACTCCTCTAGACAAATTTTATCCAAAACAAAGTTCATATTTTCCATAGTAAAAGGGATTTGTTTTAATGTTCGGTGAACTATAATAGTAAAGAGGTTACTTTTATACTCACCTAATTCACTGGCCTTTGGAAACTTTGAGGCGGTTTTAGCCCCGCCATATCAGCCCCCTCCCACCACATCTGACGTATCTGAGGTTATACATCTCCCTACCTGTGGTGCCATTTTTCAATTACTGCTGCGTCTCTGAACCTAGTCGGTTGCCTCAATATCAGGGTATTTAATTACGGACATTGAAAGTGAATACTTCTCTGCAAATATCTTATAGTGACATCTTGAGATGATAGTACTGCTAGTTAACAAGTAAGGTAGTTATTCTTTGTGTAGAAATCTAGTACCTAAGGATTACTGAACTGGGTTATCACCTGGCGTTAGCGAACTGCTAAGACGCCAATGCTGTATCCACAGATAAGGACTCTGGAAATAGTTATTACCTTTAGTTGTCATTGATGTAGTAGATATACATATATTTCCTGTAAATATCTTATAATTTCTAAGTCTTAAATAAGGTAGTACTGGTCTATAAACACGGTCTTCTGGAGCTTAATCTTGCATTTACTTGTTTTATGAGCTCGGCGGAGCTGGGATATCCTGATACAATATAATAGTTAGCATGTACTGTAAAATAACTCCACTGCGACTATGTTTAGCTAGTTGATAGAAATTTCTCAACTATATTAACTACTGTTAAGGCATAGCAGATAAAAACTTTCAGAGGGAGAGCAAAGATTTTACTGCTGACTTGCTATATAATTGAGAAGCATTTGCCTTGCTTACAGGAACCATTTTTAACTTGCTTATGACCGCCAATGTTAAATTCTTCTTGTCGCTGTTGAACTAGCATCTGTTATACCCAGTTTAAATATCTAAGACTGTATTTTCCTTTAGTTTTAATCGTACTGTTTGATACTGTGAAACTGTGTAATCACGATAGAAGCTTCAATTGTAAGCCTTTGTGTTGTTCCATCGTATCTCCCTTCAGGTACTTTCCATAATTTCCCCTCATCAAACTACAATTCCTGCTAAAAGAGGGTCACTACACTTTCTAAGAACAAGCAGTCAAGCTCTAAACAACAGACCCACAGAAGATTAACAAGCAGCCAAGGTTAATATTCATTAATACTATAGTGTAAAGAACGCTTAAATAGTGTTCTCTAAAAGGGTACAGACTAGGTTCATTTCACGGCAGTAAACCCTATAACCTAATCCAATTCTAGTAACTCCTCTAGACAAATTTTATTCAAAACAAAGTTCATATTTTCCATAGTAAGAGGGATTTGTTTTATTGTTCGGTGAACAACTAACTGTGGGTAAAACTGCCTTCCAGTTTATAGCCTGCTACAGACCACCCTCCCAAACACAGGAACCCCAATTGGCCTTCCTGAGAATACTGGAAAATATGAAGGTCTCTCCAAACACCATTATATTGGGCGACTTCAACTACCCAAACATAGACTGGGAGCATTACTCTAGCTCTAACACCCTAGCCCAAAAGTTCCTAGAATTTATAAACTCAAATGCTATGGAACAACTTGTTACCACTCCCACAAGAGGGGAAAACATACTGGACCTGATCATCACCAACATGGGGACACTATGCTCCAGACCAGAAATGTATCCCTCACTGGTAAGATCAGACCATAAACTAATCTCACTGGATATTGACATCCCGACCCCACCCCCTGCCCAGAAAACCACAGTGAAAAACTTCTCTAAAGCAAAAATTTCATCAAAACCAAGGCAAAATCCTTCAAAGCCCGGCCTGTGGAAAATAATGCCCAGACCAAGAATCTTTTATAAACGCATTCTATGAACACCTTCAGGAATGCATGGATCATGCAATCCCAAATAAAACCAAGACCCAATCCTCCAAAGGCAGATGTCCTGTCTGGTGGACCCCAGCCATAAACAAACTATACAATAGAAGGAGGAAGCTACTACATGATAGAGCAAAATCCCAAAAGGGAAGGCATCTCTGATCAGTATTAGCAAAAAACTACGGGCACTCAAAAAATCGTCTAAGGCCAGCTTCGAGAGAAAAATTGAACAGGACACTAAGGGTAATCACAAGGCTTTCTTTAGTTATGTTAGGAACCTGGGTGGGAATTCCCAGATATGCTCAGAATTAGTCCAAAATGACAAAAAATACACCGAGCCCACAGACATTGCCAACATCCTAGCTGACAGGTTCAGTGCAAACTTCTCCCCTCTCCCACCAAAGGGCAAATATCTATCCCAACAGAGTGCTGCCCCTGACATCTCAGATGCTCAGGTAAGAGCCGCCTCTCCCAAAAAAAAACACAGCATCAATGGGACCAGATGGTGTCCCGGCTGTGTCCTACATGAACTCCAAGAAGAGCTAAACCCAAACATAAAACTACTGTTCAATCTTGGCCTTACTACAGGATGTGTACCCAAAGAGTGGCGACAGCAACAGTGGTCCCTCTCCACAAAGGTGGTGCCTCAACGGATCCTGGAAACTATCCCCATAAGCCTGACTAGCTTGGTCTGCAAAGCTATGGAAAGGATCATCATGGACCTCATAAATAAAGATATTGGGGACCTACAGACACTGGATCCTACCCAGTTTGGCTTTGTTAAGGGCAGATCCTGCCTCTTAAACCTGGTCGATTTCTTTGAAACAGTCACCAAGGCCATTGACGAGGGAAGGTGGTCCACACATCCTACCTGGACCTCGATACAATACCCCACTTGGGCATTATAGATAAGCTCACCAGCTTAAATATAAACCCCTATGTCACTAGATGGGTTGCAAACTGGCTCAAGGACAGAACCCACATGGTTAGAATTGCTGGAGCCATGTCAGACTACAAACCAGTTACAAGTGGCGTCCCACAAGGCTCAGTCCTGGGACCTCTCTTGTTCGGTATATATTTCTTGGCGGTACAGGCCAACACGGAAGGACTGTGGCTGACCAAGTTCGCAGATGACTGCAAACTGGGCGCCATAATCAACTCTCCAGCCGACACAAGCATCCTCCAAAAGGGCCTCATAGAGACAGACAACTGGTGCCAGAGCCATGGCCTCAAGCCAAACGCCAAAAAGTGTATAGTCATCCCCTTTGGCAAAAGTGCCCACAAATTACCACATAGGTGGTAATCCATTAAGTACAGAAGAAGTCATTAGGGACCTGGGGACCCAAGTTGATAGCAATCTCTCATTTGACAACCACGTGGCCAAAGTGGTTAGAAAAACATTTTATATAGCCCACCTAATCATGAAGGGATTCACATCTAGATCAGGAGAGGTCATCGTATCTCTTTACTCATCCCTCATCAGGCCCATAATTGAGTACAATGCCCCTTTGGGATGTACCTTACCAGACACCTGCAGCAACCGGAAAGACCCCAAAAGTACCTCACCAAGAGGATCAAAGGGCTCAAACAGATGCCATATGCTGCCCGGTTAAAGAAACTCCAGCTCTACTCAGTGGCATACCGCCTGCTCAGAGGCGATCTGTGCCTGACGATAAAGCCATGTCCAACCCAGAATTAATGGACATGCTGCACCTCAGAAAATCCAAATCCCATCGAGCCACGCCGAGAGACTTGAACCTCAGCACTGAAATAAATAGGACATGCTGGAGGGACAGATTCATAACCCAGAGGCTCCCTTCACTCTGGAATAAAATCCCAGTCCAGGTTAGGCAGAGTCCCACATTGACTCTCTTCAAGAGGAATCTTGATGAGTGGATGGGAGATCGTAGGTTTACCGCGGCTATCACTTCTGTGTCACTGTTAGACAGAGGCACAGTATACTAACCTCAAAAAAAGGCATAGCAAAATTAATTTAAAATGGGTGGCGAAAGCCAAACACACTCTGGCTAGGCTTATAAATGCCCTAGGGCAGATAGCCTAGTATGAACCTATGAACCTATGAACCTATGAACTATAATAGTAAAGAGGTTACTTTTATACTCACCTAATTCACTGGCCTTTGGAAACTTTGAGGCGGTTTTAGCCCCACTCCGCTCACTCTCGCTTCGCTCGGGCTCGCTCTGCACCTCACCCTGCCCCCGTATCCCACCCGCCCCCACCACTGCTTCATTTATAACTAACTTAGCCACACCTCCTCTCCCCTTTCAACCATACATAATCACTTCCCTATTATCTCAAGACCCACACACCACTTTTCCTGTTAACCCTATTCATACCACTAGGGAATAGGCCCATCACCCTAGGACAATGCATTCCATCCCTTCCACTCACAACCCCAGACTTATAACTATACTTCTCATACTACCACTCATACTCATCCCATATATATTAACTAGATATGAAGACAAGCTATACTCAGGCTTCCACTACCCCAAAAATAGAACCGCCACCCCACTTATCTCACCTATGACTGAACTCACAACCTACTATCTAACCACTACAACAACTAGACCTCTCAACCAGTATCCTAACAAACCAAACCTAAAACATTTTAAATCCAAATATGTTCAAAAAGTACTACTTAAACTAATGCGACTAATAGATTACCTAAGAAAAGACATAACTAAAGACGGTGACATCCACTCTAACCCAGGTCCATTGTCCACCACCAAACCTGATACCCCACCTTTCTCTCCCAGATCAGCTAATTCCATGCAAATTTACCACTTAAACATAAGAAGCGTAAACAATAAAGTACATAGCCTTCATGCCCTTTTAGCAACCTATCTCCCCGACATATTGTGTCTAACTGAAACATGGTTTAAACCAACAACCAAAAACAATGAGATTTTACCACCTGGCTATAACATACTCAGGGCTGATCATAAAAGAAAAAAGGAGGTGGCATTGCGGTCCTCTATAAAAGCTCACTAAACATCTTACCTTATCCCATTCAACCTCCCCTGTTCTCCAACGCTGAAGTTCTAGCCCTAAAAGTGCAACTAAACAAACAAAAAAGTATAAATCTAATTGTGATCTATATCCCCCCTGGGAATAACCCTAGTACACTCGAAAATATTCTTAACTGGTTAGCTAATAACTGCCCTCAAGAAACAATTGTTCTGGGCGATGTTAACATTGACTGGAACCTATGCTCCTCAGACTCAAACACCATCCACCTAAACCTTTATGGCTTCTCACAGATCATATCCTCCTCCACCAGAATAGGAAACCCTAACCAAAAAGAAAGTATCCTAGACTGGATACTCATAAATAGTCACCCTAATATGTACAAGACTGGGACTCTTCCCAATGACACTAGTGACCATCTCATCACATACATAAGAAAAGACAAAGCAGTCAGCCCTAAATCACCCACTTACAGATCTGTAAGAAACAAGAAAAACTTTGACATCACAAAATTCCTAACAGAACTCAAATCCTGTAATTGGTCAACCCTAAAGGATCTTCCCCTAGAGGAGGCAGTAATATATTTTAATACCACATTTCTAACCATACTTGACTCTCATGCCCCAAAAAGATTAATCAAAACAAAATCACAATTAGCACCTTGGCTAACAAACGACTCCAAAGTTAAAATCAAACTCAGAAACAAAGCATGGGATAAGTGGCATACAACTAGGCTACCCCTAGATCGTATTAAATTCCAACAGCTAAGAAATGAGACTAAAAAAGCCATCTCACTTGACAAAAAAAACTATTACTGCCAACTACAATATAAATACCAAAATAACCCTCAAAAGTTCTGGACAGGAATTAATAATCTTCTCCACCCAGGTAAATCCTCCACTCCTACTCCAACAACACTATGCAATGAGAACCCAGAAAAAGTAGTAAACTCTTTTAACACTTTCTTTACTGAGACTATACAGTCCTTAGCCAAACAATCACCCACTACCTCCTCCTCAATAACATGCTCTTTTCCCAGCACAACACTCTCCTTCAACCTTCAGCCCATTCCTACTTCCTTAATCCGATCTTTATTGAAGAAACTAAAGTCAACTACCCTCTCTGCAGATCTTCTCCCAGCCGAATACCTGCAAAAAGCTGCAGATGTCATAGCATACCTAGTCTCTATCTTAATTAATCGAACCATAACAGAGTCTACTATCCCCTCAATTTGGAAAATATCTTATGTAATACCACTCCATAAGGGTGGCGCCTCTACAGACCTTTCAAACTATAGGCCAATAGCCATATTGTCACCACTTGCCAAGATCATGGAAAAATGTGTGCACAATCAACTTCTACATTACCTCACCCAGAATAATCTTCTTACCGACTCTCAACATGGTTTCAGACCTGACCACAGTACTACCACTGCCCTCCTTTCCTTCACTGATACAATTAACCATAATTGGAATAACAAAAAATATCCTCAGCTCTCTTTCTGGACCTGTCAAAAGCATTTGGCATGGTTAACCACCAGCTGCTACTCCACACACTGAACACTCTGTACTTAGACAACCAAACCCTTGATTGGTTTCATGCTTGTCTCCCCAGTAGACAACAGGCAGTACTCTGGCAGAATCAGCTCTCTCAACTCTTACCTAATACCATAGGGGTCCCTCAAGGTTCCATACTAGGACCTCTTCTCTTTTCAGTCTTTATAAATGATCTTCATACAGTCACCCCTCAGGCCGTCTGCATTCAATATGCAGATGACTCTACACTACTCTACTCTGATACATCCTTAGTCAACCTACTATCCACAACCCAGCTCACTTTGACTACAGTAGAAAACTGGTTATCAGGCCAAAACCTGATCCTGAACCCAAACAAAACCAAACTACTACGCTTTCATCCTACCCAGAAACCCTCTCCTATTCCCTTTACTATACAATCTAACAATGGGACTATCATCTCCCCTGACTCCCATACCAAACTCCTTGGAGTTACCATTGACAATAAACTGTGATTTGACATGCACATTAACTAGACCATCAAAACCATTAACAAGAATGAAAACTCCTGTAAATTGTGTTCTCTACTATCTTTAACTGTGTTTTAAAAGTATATTTTTATGCATTTGCTTTTCTTACTGTATGAATTTTATAATTGTAACTTTACCTTCAACATTATGTAACCTTTATTGTATCATATTGCTTATGGAGCTTTTCTCCCCGGGCCTCCACTGAAAATGGGCATTTTCTGGCCCAATGGACTCCCCCAGTAATCAAACTGAAATAAATAAATAAATAAAGAAACTAGGGTCTCTATACAAAATAAAATCTTTCCTAACTCCAAAAGCCAAAGTAGCCATCGCCCGCTCACATCTCCTCTCAACCCTACTATATGCCTCCCCCATACTGACTAACCTTAATAAAGTTGACCTGAACAAACTTACAAGCTGCTATAATAAAATTGCCAGATTTGCAACTGGCATGCCTTACAGGACCCACCACTGCCATAACCTAAAAAACCTGGGCTGGATTGAACTGCCAAACCTTCTTCATTTGAACCAACTCCTTGAGGCTTTTAAAATTCTCAAACAACCTGGCAACTCTCCAGCACTGAAAAACCTTATTATACCGTACACTAATCTTAGCTGCCTATGCTCATCAAATAGGTTACTTAACCAAACAGTCAAATCCCATAACTCAGGGGGAGATACTCTGTTTGCCAACACTGTTGGTAAAATATGGAACTCCCTCCCCTCTAACCTCACTCTATCAAGCTCCCTGGTCCAATTCAAAAAGGATCTAAAACTCCATTTCAAGTCACACTGGCTATGTCAGTGCTCTGTCCCAGACTAACTCTTCTTTATGAAGCCAAAGTCCATGCTCCAACTAATGAATATCCCTATGACTTAAACTCTTTCATTTATGATCTAACACTGTATTACCTAATCGAATAGATGCCCAAAACATGAAGCTTGACAACCTCTTACTATATAATAGCATAATTTCCGCTGCTATACAACTGTACTTTGAGAGTACTACTCCTAAGATGTTACTTCCTTAGATCATATGCAGTTCTCATGTTCTTTTACCCATTGCACATGCTATGTTTCTCCTTCACCTATGTGTTATTAATGTAGCAATATGTAACTTTGTAAATTGTATGACATTCGCTTTTGTATCCCGTACGTTATTTGCTGTAAATGTGGAGCTTTTCTCCTCGGGCCTCCGCTGAAAATGGATATGTATCCAGTCGGATCATCCCGATCAACAAATGTAAAATAAAATAAAATAAAATAAAAAATAAATAAATAAAATAAAGTTTAAACCCATTATACATGTAAATGGATATAACATTGTTATCCTTAAACATTGATGGTCTAAATCACTGAAGGAAGAGAGCAAATTTATTAAAATATCTAAATAATAATACGCACAGATAGTCATCCTTCAAGAGGCGCACTTTAAATCAACTGAGAAAAAATATCTGGAATCCTGTTAATTTTTTAATCCTTTTGCATTCTTCATATAAAACTAACAGGACAGGAGTTATGAGTTTATGGAAGAAAAATATTATTACTCCACAGATAATTTATAAATATGAGGATCAAAATGGCCTTTTTACTTTTGTCATTCTAAAGTTCACTAATAGAATATGGACTCTGGTTAATGTTTACTGGTTTATGGTATGGAGGAAATATTGACAAAAACATTTAGACATTTCTAATAATTATAAAAGCAACTTAATCTTAGGAGATGGTTTCAATTGTATTTTGGAAAATTCTGATATTACTAACAATAGAAATGTAAGACTCTCTTCATCTGCAAAACAATTGAAAAATGGATTGACTCCTTTAATTTAACTGATACCTTTAATATGAAGAACTCTAAATTATTATTATATTCCCATCAATATTACCAATATGGTATTCAAACTAGAATAGATACGGTTTTGATTTCTCAAGATTTAAACCCTAAAATCTCTAATTTTAATATTATTCCATGGCCCAATATCTGACCATGAAGCCCTTGCTGGTAAAATCCAATCCAACTTTAAAAATCTTTTATTCTTAACCAGAATTCTAAGTTATATAACTAAAATCAAAGACTTTAAACCATGGTTGATTTATTATTTAAACCTTTTTCTTGAAATACATTTATATTCAGATGTTAACATTCTTATGATAAAGCATATATCTATAGTAAGGTCTTAACGTGGTATAAGAATAAACTCAAAGAATGGGATTCAGAACTACAAAACATTCCATCTCAATTAGCAATACCTAAATAAAAATTTAACAAATAAAATAATGCTAACACAAAATACATAGATGAGTTAACAAAATTATATTAATATATTATGTCATAAAACAAATTTAGGAATTGAAACACTGAGAATAAACTCATATTCTTTATCTCCTTTATGCATAACCTTTCTATGAAAGTCAACATTCTCTCAAAAGCAAATAATATCATTACAACATGAAGTTTCTTAAAGAATCTCTCTGATACTGGGGGTATTATTGATGCATTTAGATATAATTTTTCACTTCTTAATAAGTAAGATAATATAGATACTAGAATCCCAAATTTAGACTTAGAATCTCTAAATGTTAATAAAATATCAGAAGAATTAACATCTAAATTACAATCTCACATTTTTCTTAAAGAAATTAATGATAAAATAAAAAAAAAAATAAAAAACAATAAAGCTCCAGGTATGTATGGTATAACAGCTGAAATATATAAACTTTTTTCCATTCTTGACTATTACTCTTTTACACAAAACTTTAAATTAAATACATTCTCAAAATATGATCCCTCCTTGTTGGAAATATTTAATTATCACTCCTATTCAAAAATAAAATAAAAATCCTTTACTTTGTTCCTCCTGTAGACCTATTTCTCTGTTAAATAATGATTGTAAAATTTTTATGGCTATTGTTACTGACAGAAAAATGAATCATTAGTTAATCTAATCAACTATGATCAAACAGGATTCATATATACAAGACCTACTCAAGATAACATTAAACGTATCTTGTCACGTATAGATTTTTTAAAATAAATGAAGAAGCTCTGATAATAAGTTTAGATATTGAAAACACTTTTGATTCCTTAGATTAGAATTATTTATTTAAAATTGTAAATCTATTTGATTTCCCATCTTCTTTCATATCTCTCTTAATGAACATTTATAATAATAATTTAGCTTATGTGAAATTGGGCCCTTTTATCTCACAACATATTCCCTTAACTAGATGCACTAAACAAGGCTGTCCTCTATCCCCAATACGTTTTGCTCTTGCTATTGAAGTATTCACTATTTTAATGCAGAACAATGCAAGTATCACTGGTACTGATGTATATAATCAATATTCTTCTAAAATCATACTACTTACTGACAGTATTTTACTAACCTTACCTAATTCAAGAGCATCTCTTGCAGAATGGGAATCCACTATAAATTTGTTCCAAACTTTATCTGGTTTTCACATTAACCAATCAAAATCTAAATATTTAACATTAAACAAACAAATTCATAAAGATATTATTAGTAAGATATCCATATCCCTTGATTACTTAGGCATTGTACTATATAACTCTTTAAAACAAACTATAGCAGCCAATTATAATATTTTAAAAAATAGTTTCAATAATTACCAATACATAGAACAAATTATTTATTTCCTTTAAAGATAGGCTTCACTTAATAAACATAATTTTTCTTCCAAAAATGTTATATATAGTTAAAGCTTTATCTTTTTTACCAGAAAAGAATATAATTAGTATATAAATAAACTTCTATTAAACTTTCTCTGGTTTCCCAATAAAAATAGAATAGCTTAAAAACATCATGTAGACATTGAGATCAAGGAAGAATTCCTTTTTCTGATATTGACACCTATATTAAAGCCTCATTCTTTAAAACTATTTTCAATTAGGCTGATACAAATTATACTTCTAATTGGAAATCTTTGCATCTAGCAATTATACAAAATGACAATAATCTTCCTAAATATTCATCATTAAATAATCAAACAGACATTTTGCTGCTTTCTTGTTTACATTATACAGCATAACACCTCTTCACCTACAATTTGTAGTTTTATAAATTCTATTTTCAATAACTTCAAAACATTTATTCTTGGAAATTTTGATACCAAAATATGGTTTGAAACTTTAATCCCATTTAGTATTACAAAAAATTCTTTAGTAAAGTTCATAGCAACTTTATTACTTCATGGGAATCAATTTTTTCTTCTTGAAGGAAACTGCTTATAAAGAAGCAAAAGTCAAGCAATGCAGGATTCAACCTAAATTATTTACATATAAACCTTGAAGTAAAGTGATTTCTCTCATTGACATCTACCAGACAAATCCTGACTCTTTTCAATAAATTTTAGGAATTGTTATACATATAACTTTACTGTTTATTCTCAGTTCATTTATTCACTAAAAATACTTTTGTTATATAATTTTTCATTTTTTTAAGTCTTTGTAAATAATTTACATAGCTTATCTTTTTGTTTACAGAATATTCTTATGTTATTTATTTATTACCAAAAATGTATTGAATTATTGTGATAATTTTATGAAAAAAATTGAACAAAAAAAAAAAAGAAAGAAAGAAAGAAAGTGAAAAGAGAGAAGCTGTTGTTGGGGCTGTGCTGAGAGATACACCATGTTACTTCTTTAGATCATATGCAATTCTCATGTTCTTTTCCCCATTACACATGCTATGTTTCTCCTTCACCTATGTGTTATTAATGTAACAATATGTAACTTTGTAAATTGTATGACATTTGCTTTTGTATCCCGTACGTTATTTGCTGTAAATGTGGAGCTTTTCTCCCCGGGCCTCCGCTGAAAATGGATATGTATCCAGTCAGATCATCCCGGTCAACAAATGTAAAATAAAATAAAATAAAATAAAAATAAATAAATAAAATAAAGTTTAATCCCATTATACATGTAAATGGATATAACATTGTTATCCTTAAACATCGATGGTCTAAATCATCCAAGGAAGAGACCAAATTTAATAAAATATCTAAATAATAATACGCACAGATAGTCATCCTTCAAGAGGCACACTTTAAATCAACTGAGAAAAAATATCTGTAATCCTGTTAATTTTGTAATCCTTTCACATTCTTCATATAAAATTAACAGGACAGGGGTTATGAGTTTATGGAAGAAAAATATTATTACTCCACAGATAATTTATAAATATGAGGATCAAAATGGCCTTTTGACTTTTGTCATTCTAAAGTTCACTAATAGAATATGGACTCTGGTTAATGTTTACTGGTTTATGGTATGGGGAAAATGTTGACAAAAACATTTAGACATTTCTAATAATTATAAAAGCAACTTAATCTTAGGAGATGGTTTCAATTGTATTTTGGAAAATTCTGATATCACTAACAATAGAAGTGTAAGACTCTTCATCTGCAAAACAATTGAAAAAATGGATTGACTCCTTTAATTTAACTGATACCTTTAATATGAAGAACTCTAAATTATTATTATATTCCTATCTATATTACCAATATCGTATTCAAACTAGAATAGATACTGTTTTGATTTCTCAAGATTTAAACTTTAAAATCTCTAATTTTAATATTATTCCATGGCCCAATATCTGACCATGAAGCCCTTGCTGGTAAAATCCAATCCAACTTTAAAAATCTTTCATTCTTAATCAGAATTCTAAGTTATATAACTAAAATCAAAGACTTTAAACCATGGTTGATTTATTATTTAAACCTTTTTCTTGAAATACATTTATATTCAGATGTTAACATTCTTATGATAAAGCATATATCTATGGTAAGGTCTTAATGTGGTATAAGAATAAACTCAAAGAATGGTATTCAGAACTACAAAACATTCCATCTCAATTAGCAATAGCTAAATAAAGATTTAACAAATAAAATAATGCTAACACAAAAGATATAGATGAGTTTACAAAATTATATTAATATATTATGTCATAAAACAAATTTAGGAATTGAAACACTGAGAATAAACTCATATTCTTTATCTCCTTTATGGATAATCTTTCTATGAAAGTCAACATTCTCTCAAAAGCAAATAATATCATTACAACATGAAGTTTCTTAAAAAATCTCTCTGATACTGGGGGTATTATTGATGCATTTAGATATAATTTTTCACTTCTTAATAAGTAAGGTAATATAGATACTAGAATCCCAAATTTAGACTTAGAATCTCTAAATGTTAATAAAATATCAGAAGAATTAACATCTAAATTACAATCTCACATTTTTCTTAAAGAAATTAATGATAAAATTAAAAAAAAAATAAAAAACATTAAAGCTCCAGGTATGTATGGTATAACAGCTGAAATATATAAACTTTTTTCCATTCTTGACTATTACTCTTTTACACAAATCTTGAAATTAAATACATTCTCAAAATATGATCCCTCCTTGTTGGAAATACTTAATTATCACTCCTATTCAAAAATAAAATAAAAATCCTTTACTTTGTTTCTCCTATAGACCTATTTCTCTGTTAAATAATGATTGCAACATTCTTATGGATATTGTTACTGACAGAAAAAATTAATCATTAGTTAATCTAATCAACTATGATCAAACAGGATTCATATATACAAGACCTACTCAAGATAACATTAGACGTATCTTGTCATGTATAGATTTTTTAAAATAAATGAAGAAGCTCTGATAATAAGTTTAGATATTGAAAACACTTTTGATTCCTTAAATTAGAATTATTTATTTAAAATTGTAAATCTATTTGATTTCCCGTCTTCTTTCATATCTCTCTTAATGAACATTTATAATAATAATTTAGCTTATGTGAAATCGGGCCCTTTTATCTTACAACATATTCCCTTAACTAGATGCACTAAACAAGGCTGTCCTCTATCCCCAATATGTTTTGCTCTTGCTATTGAAGTATTCACTATTTTAATGCAGAACAATGCAAGTATCACTGGTACTGATGTATATAATCAATATTCTTCTAAAATCATATTATTTACTGACAGTATTTTACTAACCTTAGCTAATTCAAGAGCATCTCTTGCAGAATGGGAATCCACTATAAATTTGTTCCAAACTTTATCTGGTCTTCACATTAACCAATCAGAATCTAAATATTTAACATTAAACAAACAAATTCATAAAGATATTATTAGTAAGATATCCATATCCCTTGATTACTTAGGCATTGTACTATATAACTCTTTAAAACAAACTATAGCAGCCAATTATAATATTTTAAAAAATAGTTTCAATAATTACCAATAAATAGAACAAATTATTTATTTCCTTTGAAGATAGGCTTCACTTAATAAACATAATTCTTCTTCCAAAAATGTATTTATTATTTTATTTTACATTTTATTTTACATTTGTTGACCGGGCTAGTCTAGCTGGATATATGTCCATTTTCAGTGGAGGCCCGGGGAGAAAAGCTACAACGATATTACAAGTAATTCACAGAAACAGTCAATACAAGGTAAAAATTATTAACACATTGAGTCAGAACATGAGATATACATGCAGACAGGCATAGTCATAGCAGGAAATTACATAAACAAAGTTTAGTAGATATTTGCTATACAAATTCTAAAAATATAAGTATATAATATGGAAAAAGGTGAAAAAGAAAATAATTAAAATATTTAAAAAATTTTTTTTTTTTACATATGTCTATAGGATGTTGTGTGAGGAGGAATTAAGGAGGAAAGGAAAAAGAAATGTTAATCTGGGTTGTTACAGGAACAAAGCCAGTGTTTATTGAGATGTGTTTTCAGCTGTTTTTTAAAGAGTGGAAGACTAGACAAAGATGAGATATCAGATGGCAGTTTGTTCCACATTTTTCCAACAGAGTTAGAAAAAAGGCTGTCACCTGCAGAGTTATTGGGTATGGTAATATTAACCAGTAGTTTGTTTGAAGAGCGTAGGTGTTTCAAGTTATTATAAGGGGTAATGAGGTTAGAGAGAATTGGTGTTTTAGAAGGCTGATATAGAATTTTGTGAGCAGTTTAGAGCTGTTCATAAATCAGCCTATTAGGAAGTTCAAGCCAGCCTAGTTGTTTTAGGTTATGACAGTGATGGGTTCTGAAGAGGGATCCTGTGGCAAATCGAGCAATATTATGGTAAGATGTAGCAAGTTTCTTGAGGTTATTTTTAATGAGATTGATATAAATAGTGGAAGCATATAGAAGGGCAGAGATAAGGTGAGAACTAGCTAAGGTGGTCCGAGCTTCAGGTGTAAGGAATGGTTTGATTCTATAAAGGGAACCAATCTGTTTGTTTATTACTTTTATTGTGTTGTTTATATGAGAATCAAAATTGAGATTGTTGTCAACAGTTATTCCTAGTAGTTTTGTAGTAGCATCAGGAGAAATCAGAGTGTTATCAGAGGAAGTAATAGAGAAATTAAGAGAGCTTGATTTGTGGGTAGGTGAGAACAATAGCAACTTTGTTTTCTTGGGGTTGAGGAGTAGGCAACGGTCAGAGAACCAGTGTTCAACAGTGGAAAAAGCTTTTTGGGTAAGTGACAGGAGTTCAGTCTGAGAGGAAGCAGTGCAGATTATAGTGGAATCGTCTGCATATCGTATGCAAGTAGTGTTTGGAATAGCTGACTGGAGGTCATTAATAAATATAGAAAATAGGAGTGGGCCAAGGATAGACCCTTGAGGTACACCTAAAGAGATAGGAAGGAGATTAGATAATGAGTTTTTCCAAAGTACTGCCTGCTGACGGTTTTCAAGGTAAGATGTAAACCAGGATAAGGAAGAAGGATGAATTGAAAGAGATTCTAGTATATGCAGAAGGAGTTTATGATTAACCATGTCAAAAGCTTTTGAAAGATCTATGAAGATAGAAGATGATAGATTAGTGTTGTTACGGTTATGGTTGATAGCGTTAGTAAAGGAGAGTAATGCAGTAGTGGTACTGTGAGAAGGTCTAAATCCATGTTGAGTGTTAGCAAGTAGGTTGTTATGGAGAAGGTGGTTAAGGAGTTGTTTATGGATACACTTTTCCATGATTTTGGCTATAGGTGATAGCAATGCTATGGGGCTAAAATTAGAGAAGTCATTAGAATTGCCCCTTTGTGTAGTGGGATGATGTGAGATATCTTCCAAATGGAAGGAAAATTCCTTCCTTTATAGATCTATTTATCAGGATTGAGATGGGATAGGCAATGGCTTTAGCTCCTATCTGCAGAAATTCTGCAGGAAGTTTGTCTGCAGAGGGTGTGGTGGGTTTAAGTTTATGGAGTAGGGATAAGATAAATGAGGTAGATACAGGTTGAAGGTAAAGGGGAAGAGAAGTGTGTAAAGTAGGTGTGGGTAATTTAGAGATGTCAGGAGGTAGGTGATTTGCTAGAGTTTGGATAGTATTGGTGAAGAAATAGTTGAAATCATTAGCTATTTGTTTAGGATTGTTTAGATTAGAGTCCTGGGGATTTGGTGTGAATGACTGGCCTGGGGATAGAAGATTATTAATACTAGCCCAAAATTTTTTGGGTTCTTTTTTGGTGGTTTGTTGTAGTTGAAAGTAATAGTTCTTTTTGTCTGCCAGGATGGCTTTTTTGTACTATTTCTAAGCTCTCTGAAGTTATGGTGGTCAGTTAGGTTCTTAGTGGAACGCCATTTATCCCAGGATTTATTTCTGAGAATTATTTTTTGCTTAGTATTGTTGGTTAGCCAGGGTGCTGTTTTAGCTTTGGTTCTAATAGTGCGACTTGGGGCATGGTTATCTAGTATGGATAGGAATGTAGAATTAAAGTATTCAACAGCATCATTAAGTGGAAGGTGTTTTAGTTGGGACCAATTACATTGTCTTAGTTCAGCAAGAAACTGATCAGAGTTGAATTGTTTTTTTGATCGTAGTGTTTTGTAGGTGGTAGTTAAGGCTAGGTTTGATTTGTGCCTAATGATATAAGTTAGTGAGTGGTCACTTAGATCATCTGGAAGGGTGCCTAATTGATAGGTTTGTTGGGGAGTATTAGTAAGAATCCAGTCTAGGATGGTTTCCTTATTGTTGGTTTTATTAGTTCTTGTAGGACTACTAATGAGTTGTTTAAAGCCATATAGGTTTATATGGGAGGTGGGGTTAGTACTGTTACAGGAGAACCAATTGATGTTAAAATCACCTAAGACTAGTGTTTCTTGAGGGAGGTTGGTAGAGAGAAAATTGAGGATATGTTCGAGAGTGTTGATATTATTTACAGTAGGGAGATATGCACATATGATATTTATGGCTTTAGTAGTATTGACTTGGAGTTTGGAGCTAATTATTTCAGCATTATTGTCAAGGTTAAAAGTCAGATTTAAAGTACTAATTTGGAGTTGTGTTTTGTAGAGAATAGCTACTCCTCCCCCTTTTTTGGTAGCACGATCATGTCTAATGATATTATAACTGGGTGGGCTAATTTCATTTTCTTTGTTATATATAGTTCAAGCTTTATCTTTTTTACCAGTAAAGAATATAATTAGCATATAAATAAACTTTTATGAAACTTTCTCTGGTTTCCAATAAAAAAAAAAATAGCTTAAAAACATCATGTAGACATTGAGATCAAGGAAGAATTCCTTTTTCTGATATTGACACCTATATTAAAGTCCCATTCTTTAAAACTATTTTCAATTAGGCTGATACAAATTATACTTCTAATTGGAAATCTTTGCATCTAGCAATTATACAAAATGACAATAATCTTCCTAAATATTCATCATTAAATAATCAAACAGACATTTTGCTGCTTTCTTGTTTACATTATACAGCATAACACCTCTTCACCTACAATTTGTAGTTTTATAAATTCTATTTTCAATAACTTCAAAACATTTATTCTTGGAAATTTTGATACCAAAATTTGGTTTGAAACTTTAATCCCATTTAGTATTACAAAAAATTCTTTAGTAAAGTTCATAGCAACTTTATTACTTCATGGGAATCATTTTTTTTTTCTTCTTGAAGGAAACTGCTTATAAAGAAGCAAAGGTAAAGCAATGCAGGATTCAACCTAAATTATTTACATATAAACCTTGAAGTAAAGTGATGTCTCTCATTGACATCTACCAGACAAATCCTGACTCTTTTCAATAAATTTTAGGAATTGTTATACATATAACTTTACTGTTTATTCTCAGTTCCTTTATTCACTAAAAATACTTTTGTTATATAATTTTTCATTTTTTTAAGTCTTTGTAAATAATTTACATAGCTTATCTTTTTGTTTTCAGAATATTCTTATGTTATTTATTTATTACCAAAAATGTATTGAATTATTGTGATAATTTTATGAAAAAAATTGAACAAAAAAAAAAAAGAAAGAAAGAAAGTGAAAAGAGAGAAGCTGTTGTTGGGGCTGTGCTGAGAGATACACCTTGAGCTGAAACAGGTATGCAGGTACATGTCAGTATGCCCAGCTGAAAATATATATAATGCCTTTTAAGCAATGGTTAAACTATTAAATAGTTTAAGATTAACCAGGGTTTAAGTTATTGAGTATAAGTAATTTATGACCTGTTTTTGGAAAATGGTATTAGAGATATAAGATGAAAGAGATTTTTTTTTGCTGGAAACTCAAAACACTTTTAACTCAAACCCCTAATAGTTGTTGAAAAAGTACAATACAGATTATATTAAAGCAGGTCATTTGACAGCTTGAGAACTTTCTGTTTTTGTTGAGACGTGTAATATAGAGGCCTTGACGTATACTCATTGAGATGCATTAATGTCACATTTTACATTTATACAACAAATGGGTCATTGCATCATTATTATATATTTTGTGATGTTCCTGATTGTTTTATGCCTTCACTACTTAATACAAGTTCACTTTTTCTGTGCTATAAATGTGTTGTACCACTAGAATCTACTAGCTATTATATAATTAACAAAGAAGTTAGATGCTTGTACAGAACAATTAAATTAGATTTAACATATATTAAATATATAACAAGCTTTTAATGTTGCAGTGAGAAAGAATCTATAGCATGCATAGTTTACCTAGAATAGATTCAAGTTTTTATAAATACGTTAAACTGCATTTTTATTCTTTTGAAATGAAATGTTAATGGTGTTGCTATGCTAAGCACACTTTACAGAAATTTTGGCATAATGAACTCACACAATTGACATTAATGAGAGTATATGTTCTTTATAATGGTTATTTTTTTTAATAAATGAACCTCAACTGTAACACTTATCTGGGAAAACATTTACATATTTTTAGAATCGATGGGAATGTACTTCAGCATGAAAAACATTCATAAATACTCCACTTAAGAGTAAAATTCAGTTTCACATATCACCCTGAGGATTATAAAAGCTAATGTTTTGCCCTATTTCTTGTGAGAAACATTTGTCAAGTAAGTGTAGATTTGCTATGGAGGAACTACTGGTATAATTACAGGTATTGATGTTTACGTTGGTAATTATATCTTTTTAACTCCTTGGTGAGAGCAATGAACATGCATTTAATTGAATAAAATATTTTTATAATATGTTTAAAAGAAAGTGATTTGAATATAGACAGGGCGAATATATAAAATGTGGTACTCTGTGTCATAAAGAAACTTGCAATAAGTTTCCAACAGTTATAAGTTATGATTAAATGAATGGAGTAATTCAGATTTGCTGTTTGCATACATAGATTTTTTTTAACTTTGCATTTGTTTACCGGGATGGTACACTGATCACAACTGATTATTTCCAGGTACTGCCCAGATAAAATTATGATAAATATTATCAACAGCAGAGAAGCAGGGTCATCTAAATAGTGTTACTGAGGCATTACTATCTTGAACTGTTTTGTTTCTAAGAGGGTAGTTTTAGCAGTCTTTTTTCCTGATTAAATTCAGGAATTTCAATTAAAAAAATCCAGGATACATTTTAAAATGATTATATTAATTTTAATAGGTTTATAGAATTATACCTGTGGCACAGTTTACATTAAATATATAATAAAAATTTAAGAAATGTAATCTGGATGACATCACAAATCAGTTGTTTAATTATTGACAAACAAAAACTCTTATTAAACAATGGATATAAAAATAATTTCCTTAAACATTAATGGTTATAGTAATGGTCAAAAAAGAGGTGGTCTTATAAATATATAAACTTAAGTAAACCACAAATATATTGTTTACAACAGACCTCTAAAATACACATAGAAAGAGAAAAATAATTTTGGCTAACATAAAACATTAATTCAGTCAACTTTAAAAATAAAAAAAAGTGGAGTGGCTAGTTTATGGGGGGGGGGTGCAGTGACCCCATAAGATACTGTATAAACATAATATCATTACAATGAGGTGATGTTTGCAATTACAATATTATAGAATCATATGAAGTTACTAGGCTATTGGCCCTAAGGCCCATATAAGCCTAGCCAAGAGTTTAGTCCATGTTTAGACAAATCATCACACAAAGCCGCTGTCCAGCAGAGACACAGGTAGAAGCCCAGGGGTGTATTTTCTGTTTCCCATCCAGTTATCCAGTTTTTCATGTAAAAAGGGATAATGAGGTACTCTGCTTGACAAGGAGAGGGAGTCTGTTCCACAGATGGACGAGTCTCTGGGACACAACTCTATCCCACCAACAAGTCCTATTGATGTCACAGACCAGGTTGATGTGACACATGTGGTTTACTCGAGTGGAGCTTGACTTGCAAATATGCAGCAGTCCCATCAAGGCGGGGTCTGAGATTGCTTCATATACCAGACAGAGATCACATCTGAAGAGTCTGCATGAAACTGAGTAGAGGGACAGGGTTTTTAGCCTATCTGTGTAGGGGATATTTTTGAGGCCCTGGATTCTCCTGGTGAGGAACCTCTGTCACCTCTCCAGCGCCTGCATGTGCTTTGCGAAGTACTTGCCAAAGGGGGCATTGTACTCAATAATTCACCTTATAAGGGAAGAATACAGGGATGCTATGACCTCCTTGTCCCTGGATGAGATACTCTTACTTATGAGGTGGGCCACATAGTAAGCTTTCCATAAAAGCTAATAAATTGTAGACAAAATATTTCTGGATTGCAGGTATGAGAGCAGTCAAATCTAAAATGCACTTGGAAATTCTTTTAAAGAATATGAAAGGTAGTGCAGTTTGAGGTGAAGATTTTAACTGTATATGAAGAATCTAGTGAAGTGAAAGAGCCTAGAATATCAGCAATGGCTAAAACATTAGAAACTGGTCTAATTTACTGAACTGGAAAGACACATTCCAAATTAAAGATAAAGACGCGTTACTATATGCACACTATTCATATGCCTTGGGATACAATCAAGAACTGATAAAATATTTATATCATATGATGCAGTATCTAAATATGAAAACTGTAAAATTTCCCATGCCACTTCTCACATCAAAACTCATCCAGTCTTACCCAAAGTGTTAATGGTAAAATGGATACCAATGAAAAATAGGATTCCAGCTTATATAACAAAACTAGATTTTTTTCCATAAATGTTTAAGTATTGAAATAGATTATTTTCTTAAACAAAATAATATAACTGAAATTAGCAAAGTGATGTTATGGAATTCATTGAAAACTAAGATGTATGAGGGTAGAAAAATATTAAGCATTTAGATAAAGAATTATTGGATATTCAAGAAAAATTAAACTCAATAAAATGTCTAGTTCACAAAATGTAACTATCCAATTTAAATTAAACCCCTCAATAAAAATTTCAAGAAATATTGTAATATAAATTAGCAACAGCAATTTAAAAAAATGAAACTAACAATATATTGAACAACCCATAAAAGTATGCATAATTAAGAAAACTTACATTTTAGCTAGGAAAATTTATATGGGGGTATTAAAATATAAAAAGTAACAAATCTGAAAGCAGTGAAATTTATTTTTTTTTTATATAATTTTTTATTATACTCACTCTACTCACCCAATATAGCCCTTCTTAACAGAAACCTGTTTGAAACCACATGTTGACAACAATAAGATTATACTGCTAGGATATAATATTCTTAGGGCAGAGAGAAAAGGAAGAAAATGTGGAGGAGTAGCCCTAGTATTTGAAAACAATATTATACTGCAAACTAAATGAAAGAAAACCAACTTTTAATAATACTGAGATACTATTCACCAAGCTAAAAAATCAACTCAAATGAACGCCTAGTCATAATAGGAACTTGCCACCATACAGCATATCCTCCACTGGAATTTATAAACTATTTCTCATGAAACCATTGTTATGGGTGATTTATTTATTCATTTTATTTACTTATTTTATTTTACATTTGTTTACCGGGATAGTCCGACTGGATACATGTCCATTTTCAGTGGAGGCCCAGGGAGAAAAGCTCCATATAGACAAACTTACATAGATTACACAAAAGTTAGGAAACAATTACAATATATAAAAACAAAGTGATTATGTACAATGGTTTAGTAGTGTTCCCTAGTAGGGACTCACAATTCTCATGGACAGAAACAATTAAAAGAAAGTGACATCAGATTGGAAACAGAGCTTGGTGACATAGTAACATGTTATGATAATTACAGATTATGCTTTCAGTTAATAACTTAATAGGGGTTGGTACATGGGCAAAGCCAGTTCACTTTGAGATATTGTTTGAGGTTTTTTTTGAAGAAACTTTTGGAGGATTGTAGGGTTATATAGTTTGGCAACAAATTCCAGGTTTTGCCAACGAAGTTGGTAAACGGATTCACCAGCAGAGTTATTAGCTTTGTGGGTTTAGACCAGTAGTTTATCAGCTGACCGTAGGGATCTCAGGTTGCTATATGGCTTAATAATATTTTTAAGTGAGGGGGTATCCTCAGGGTGGTACAGAATTTTGTACACTATTAAGAGTCGATTGAATTGAATTAAGCTGGGCATTTCAAGCCACTCTAGTTTTTTCAGGTTCTGGCAGTGGTAGGTTCTATAGGTGGAGCCAGTGGCGAATCTGGCAATATGGTTGTAGCTATGGGACAGCTTACCTAGTTCAGATTTGCTGAGGTTTGTGAGTACAGGCGAGGCATATAAAAGAGTAGACAGTAGATGTGATCAGGCGATTGCAGTCCTAACCAGTGGGATTAAAAATGTCTTGTTTCTATACAGTGATACAAGCTTCTCATTGATGGTCTGTGTGGTTTTGTTGAACTGTAGGTCAAATTTGAGATTATTGTCTATGATAACCCCTAGCAGTTTGGTGTGATGATCTGGGGATATAGAGGTACCATTGTTAGATGTGACAGAGAATGAAAGTGTGGTAGATCTACTAGTGGGGGGTGAAGAGTAGAAGTTTAGTTTTATTGGGGCTCAGTAGTAGGCGCTGGTTGGTGAGCCAGTTCTCGATAGTGTTAAATGTATTTTGGGTTAAGGTTTGCAGTTCAGATGTGGAGGTGCCTGAGCAGATCAGAGTCGAATCATCTGCTTATTGAATGCAGGTAGCTTTAGGGATAGCAGTGTGAAGGTTGTTGATAAAACTAGAGAAAAGTAGTTGCCCTAGTATGGACCATTGAGGGACACCAAGTGTGAAAGGTAGCTGGCTGGAGAGTTTGCCCTGCCATAGTACTGACTGCTGTCTACCAGTCAGTTAGGACTGGTACCACTGGATAGCGTGCTTATTGAGGGAAATAGATTTTAGTGAAAGAATGAGAAGTTCATGTTTGACCATGTCAAAGATGATTTCAATACAGACTGGCACATCTGTAATCCCAGTAATCATATCAACCTCCTTGACTTCACAAAAATTATCCAAAGCCCTACCAAAATAGACAAAACATCAAATAGATAATCTATTCTCAACTGGACCCTCGCTAACTAACCCTCCCTCTTTCAGCACTCTGACTGTCTTCTTGACAGCTTCAGTGATCATTTACCCACCTACATACTTAGGCAATATACCAACCCTCTTAAGCATACCATTTATCACCAAATCTGAAACAAAAAAAAAACTTCATCTCCCAAACACTGATATCCACCCTCAAACAACATAATTAGAGTCATCTTAAAATCCTGCCCCTAGATGCTCTTGTTGAATATTTCAATGATACATTCATTAACATTCTGAACAAATTAGCACCTACTAGGATAATTTGAGCAAAATCAAATTACACCCCATGGCTATCTAAGGAAACTAGAACTCTTCTTAAACTAATAGATAAGGCCTGGGAATTATGGTATGCTAATAAATCTCAACCAAATCATCTAGCATATCAAAAAATCAGGAACAAAGCCAAATAAATTAGACAATACCATATATTCTCTTGCATGTTCCTTTCTCCATCTCTAGGAAAAAGTATTAACTTTATTCCTTAATATAGTATTACAGTTTAATAGAGCTGTTTGTACCTCATTGTTAATTGCTTTGTAATGCTAAAAATTAATTACTCTCTATAATCATTGACCTAAGGGTAAATTGGATGGTATCGCACATTGGATATCCATAACAATTCCACAAGAAATGAACACTACTAGATGGAGTCAATATCAGTTGGTTTGACATAACTTTTAACCCCTCTAGCATGAACTAATATGGTTTCACACAACTAATTAATAGCCCCACACATTATAGCAAGACATCAAATTCCTGATTAGTTTAGATCCTAGTATCAGACCCTAGCAAAATTACCACCACGGATATAACATCAAAGTCTCTCAGTGATCATCTCCCAATGTATACAATCAGACATCTCACACATCCACTTAAATAGTATGTTTATAAAACAACATGCAACCTGTCCATGTTTAACCTAGAAGTATTCATTACTACACCATCATTTATTAACTGGCACATCCTAAAATCCTCCCTTTTGATTATGCTATAAATCAATTCAATACAGCTGTCCTAAATATCCTAAATAGTGTTGTATTTCATAGAAGGAAAAGACTAAAAACAAATAATGCAATTTAGCTATCCAAAAATTGTAGAATGCTAATGCAGGATAGATAAAAAGCATAGAAAAAATGGCTAAAGTATAATGTTGTTGTTGTTGTGTCTTTTGGCTTTTCCCGGTTAGGGGTCGCCACAGCAGAACTCCGGTCCGCTAATGATTGGTAGCTGATTTTTACGTGCCAAGTCACCAGCCCTGTCGCACAACCTTCAACGAAGGTATGTCCATTCATGCATGTCTCCATGCAGAAGACACTCTAGCTGAGAATTGATCCGGACATAATACACCACAATATTTTGAATACTGTAGAATGCTCCATAACCAAATAAATGAAAAATAAAAACTATACTGTAACAACTTTCAGAATAATAGTAAACACACCCCAAAAAAATTTCTGGTCAACCATTAAAGAAATCTTACTTCCTGGTAAAATATTCAACCCTAATCCCTCTCCCAATAACTCACCACTCAAAACTACAATATAATTCAACTCTTATTTCATAGATACTATAGTGTTCCTAACCAAGGATTCCCCAACAGCAAATTTCAACCCTGCCCAGCACCACATATCATCACATCCACTTTCACCTACAAACCTGAGCCAACATCCCATATAAAAGTACTCTTAAACAAACTCAAACCATGCTCTACTTCAGCTGATGACCCTTCCAAGTGAGTAGCTTAAAATAGCATCTGAAAGCATTACCTATCCTGTCTCAGTTCTTATAAATAGATCAATTCAGGAATCATACTTTTCCTCTCTCTGCAAAGAAATCACACATTATATCAGATGGTATGATCTTAGATCTACAACCATCTTAACCCCACTTCAAAATTCTTGAAAAATTCTGGAAAAATGATTCAAAAACAATTGATACACTATCTCCTGCAGAAAAAATCCTATCCCTCACACAACAGAGTGTCTGTCCCTTCCATAGTGCTAACACTGCACTTCTAACCTTAATACATACTGACAAACAAAGCTAGCAAGAGAATGATGAACTAGTTTCTTCCTTACAGCTAGACTTATTTAAACCCTGTGACACAGTTTGCCACAGCAAACTTCTACTTCAGATGTTCTCACTATATCTACTGTAGCCCACCTTTCTATGGTTCAAAAGCTACCTGTCTAATAGGTATCAATCAGTTAAATGGTACTCGACCATCTCTCCATACCTCACAGTCACCATCAGCGTACCACAAGACTCTATGTTTGGTCCCCCTCCTCTTTAACATTCTCACTAACATCCTCTGCACATCCACACAACTGTCCTTCCTAATTCAATAAGCAGATTACTCCACACTCATATGCGCATCTGACAACCTGTCACATCTCCAGAAAATTACTCAGGAAGCTTTAACATCCACTGAAACATGGCTTTGGAACTCACAACTCATGCTCAACCCCTCTCCCTCAAGCAATCAAACTACTTCTTTTTCTCCTAACTCCCTCTAGCATGAAAAATCAAAATTTAAAATCCTCCCTCTTAATAATGCAACCATTGAAGTCATCTCTCACAGCAAATTATTAGGGAGGATAGTGAATGATAGTCTTAGTTTTCATGTAGATCTACAATATTACATAAAAAACTCACCAAAAACAAGGAATGCTTTACATACCCCACAGTTTTCTCACCAATTCAACTAAAACTACACTTGCTACAACTTACCTCCTTTCCTCACTACTTTATGGCTCTCCTGTCCTTATTAACTTTCAGGCATCACAAAAAATCAAAACTTGAACAATCTTATAATAAAGTGGCTAAATTTGCATCAAATGCCCCTTTCAGAACCTATGACTGTATAGCACTAAAAAGCCTAAATTAGTTAAAACTATAAACCCATAAACTAACATATACACAGCTTCTTACCACCTATATAATTCTCCAGTATCCATCTGCTTGTCCAGCACTAAATACCATTCTACACAACTATGTTCCCAGTCAGTCATTATAGTCCATTGACCAAAAACTCCTCTCAGCCCACAAACATATCAGATCTGCTGGGCATGATCTGTACTCATCCATCAGGTCATATCATCCCTCCAGTTCTTTAAAACCAGTCTGAAAGTCTTCTTAGCCAAAAGCTGATTGTTCATGCTCAACTCCAGGATAAACTATAGCCTTAAATATGAACAAGTACCTTTTCAGACTTTACACCTCCTTACTGTTCTTCTCCAATCACTTCCTTCAATAAATTTCTCTTCCCTGACTCTCTTTCGAAATTTGCCATCACCTTTTTTTTCTTTCACTTTATATTGCAATTCCTGTTTGTATTATACTAACTTATCTTTAATTTCTCTATAAACTAGCTAAAACATCTTTGAATATTAAATCATTGTCATATTAGTTGTATGTATTCTTAAGCAATATTTTCACAATATGTCTAATTTGGTATAATTATTTAAAATATAAATGTTCTTTGTACTATTTTTGAAGAATGTAAAATTATTGGCACACCACACCAAGTAGAAATCTGTATTATGACACTGCTTGTAGCCAGAAAAAAATCCAACAGCTTCAATTGCAGTCACTTTTATTAAAATCCACAGCACAATAAGTATCTCCTTGACAACCTTGGCTGTTAAAAGCTTTTACAGACTATACTTACGTTTTACATCCAGTGCCTTATATACAAAACATGCAGCTTCTTAAAAAAATTATTCACTTAAAACAATTAAGCATTTAAGTGCATTTTTCCAATGCAGTTCCCTATTAAGTCCCTTATAATCCTATTATATAGGGGACAGCAAGAGGAGCTTTGCAACCAGACTGAAAGAACATGTCAAGGACATCAAGAAAAATCATTACTGTAGCCCTTTGGCAGAAAATTTTAATACAAGTCATAATGGGGATCCGAGGGGGCTTACAAGCTACAGTGTTAGAACAAATAAATGATAAATAACCCCAGAAGGTATTAAAAAAGATTTAAAGAAAAAGGAGGCTATTTTTATTTTAAAGTATCAGACATTATGTCCAAAGGGGCTTAATAGGGAACTGCACTGGAAAAGTTTAATATGAATGACTGTCTTTAAATGCACTTAGATGCTTCCACAGTTGGTTGTTGAGTTAAAAATGGAATATCCCTTATTGAAACACACAAACAAGTGCTTTATACTCAATTAGGATCACTTATGTGTTTCAGTAAAGGATATTCCATTTTTAACTCAACTGTGGACTACCTACTATTTTATTATTTTGTAGTAAGTATTTTAAAGTTAGATTTTTATTACTGAACTAGGTGCATAACGTATTTCAAAGAGTAAACTTCGCACCCTCCACACTGCAAAGTTTCTGCTTTTTTTAATACTTACAAAGCAATCCATCTATTACAGAAAAAATAATATCCAAAATAACAACTTAAGCTTTCATATTGAAAAATATATATTTAAAATATCGGTCATAATGTATTACAAAAATACAATAAACAATCTTTCCAAAACCAAGACCCTTGTCTTTATCAAATTGTAAATTTTGTATAATTTTCTAGGATTCATCAGCTTCCCCATGTTTAAATTAACTTATTGTTATATTTTTCTAGTCTATCTGATAAATACTTTAGTCAGATTAATCATATTGCACTAAAAATGAAGACCTAGGGAATATAAATAGCCACTGACAAATCACTCGTGTAAACATTGATTATAACATTTGTAGAAAATGAATCAGTGTTTCTGACAACATAATATAACATTTGTAGAAAAAAGGATCAGACAATATTTGTGAAAGTATAATTGGCATTATTTCTTACACAGGAGAGTTCATAAACAGAGTATGCACTTGTGTGCTCTGGTGGATCTATCTCCAGTTATAAGGAACTGACTGGCAGTTTTGTGAGTGTGAATTATAATCTCTGAAAATTATTTTAAGTGATCATGGAGCTGGACTTCTCCCAAGATTACTGCAGTATACAAGATGGAGGGGTTTCTAACTACATGGGGGTACAGTGGAGCTTGCCCATCTGCAAAAAAAACTAAGTATCACTTATAGTGATTTTCAGTGATTATATATTTTGTTACTGGCATTCACAGAAAGTGGTTTTAATGTGTCAGTCTAATTTCTATATGCTAGATACCACACACAATGTATGACCACTGTAGTGCGATGGAAAATGAGTACCAAAGATGCTCACAAATCATGCACAATTGCTAATATGTAACAATGACATATAACAATGACATGTGACAACAAATAAACACTAATGAAATGCCGAGAAAGCACACCACTATATTACTGTCTGCTCCACTACATAGTCTACTGATAGAAGGGTCAGCTGAATGAGTGACTGAAACCAACCAATTTATGGTCTGATCTCACTTGTGAATATTCTATAACAACAAAGAGTCCCTGATTAAGTACAACCTGTTTGTCCACAATATGTCATTTATTTCAGTCTGAATTTCCTTGTAAATATATGTAATTAAGCTTTTTTGTTTCTGTTGATTGTACAGCAGCTAACACTTAGCCCAGGTGTTCATTGAAAAGGGTTATGTACCAGTCCACCAACTTTCTCCACAAACAAGCAAACAAATAAATCAATAAAGAAATAAACCTGTGACCACATAAGCAGCGTTAGGTGGGTTTGCCAGGGAATTAAAATACAGACAAGGATAAGCCTAGTATACACCAGCAATTATTTGCAAACAGCATGTATTTGTCAGCTGTGTAACAAGGTGTCTAACAGAATTAGCATTGAGTAAAAAGCACATGTGAACACAAATATCAGAATGTAAAAAATCTGTATATTTTAGATAGCAATCTAAAAAATATTGTAAAGGTAATAAACAACACAACAGGATGGCACAGTGGTGCAACGATAGTGTTGTCGCCTCACAGCAAAAGTTTCTCCAGTTTGATTCTCGGCTGGAGTGTCTTCTGTGCAGAGTCTGCATGTCCTCCCTGCATTCATGTGGGTTTCTTCTGGGTGCTCTGGTTTCCTCCCACATTAGAAAAGACATGCGTCTAGAGCATTTCTCCCCAGGCCTCTGCTGAAAATTGGCTTTGTTCCAAGTCAGACTTTCCCGGTAAATAAATGTTAAATAAAAAAATACATGAATTTCTTTTCCTGATGATTTATTTAAAATGTATGGTTCAACTCCAATTTAACCCAACACATTAAAACTACCAAACACCCCTTTTCAATTATTTGTAATAATATTTTTTACTATATCATTAGTGCTATTGTAAGTTAGTACTAATGCTGTCTTAAAATCATCATTCTTTTCCAAATTCGTACTAATGTACCCCTTCCGTTTTAAAATTGGACAAATCTCTAGCTTTAGAGACCCTCCTCAGCCACTCCTCTTATAAAATCCAGTGGGTAGCCTCTGTCTCTAAACAACTTACACAGTTACTCTACCACAGTTTCAAACTCTTTCTCTTCAAATGTCATCTGGGATAACCTCACAAACTGACCTTTCACTAGGTTCCCTCTTTTGCCACAATGTGTGTGCACTTGTGAAATGCAAATAACTATTGGACCAGGTAGCCTTCCTAAAAATATTTGATTTCAAACCTTTCTTATCATAATCCGTAGTAACTGTAAAATCCAAATAATCTATTTTTGTGTAATTATAATCCATAGCAAATTTTTAAAAATCAGTCATAGTATCAATATATTGATAAAATTCAAATAATTGATCGTGTCCCCTTCCATAAAATTAATATATCATCTGAGAACCAGAAATAAGATAAAATAAAATCATTACAAAAATTATTAAAATGTATTTGTTTTTCCAATACCATGAAATAATGTTTGCAAAAATTGGGGTAATTGCAGCTGCCCCTATTGCCACCCCTCTCTTCTGCCTATAATAATCTCCTTCAAAATATACAGTGTTGTTAACAAGTACAATTTCATTCAACTCTGCCATAAAATTAATCGAAATTAATCCCTTCTTGGCCCAAATCAGTCCCGATATATAATGCCTCATGAAACTACTCAAGTCCATCATCATGAAGAATAACTAACAAAAGATATTTAACATCTATAGTTACAAAAATTAAACCGTCTTCAAAATCTACTTTAGCTAGTACACAAAAACAATGCCATAATTCCTTTATAGGTTCATAGGTTCATACTAGGCTATCTGCCCGAGGGCATTTACAAGCCTAGCCCATCGTTTTGTGGCTTACGCCACCCCTTTAGTATGGGGAACTATACCCATTATTTTGCTGTGCCTCTGTCGAGCAGTGACACTGAGGTAATCCCTGGGGTATATCTGCGATCTCCCATCCATTGGTCAAGATTTCTCTTGAACAAGGCCAGCGAGGTGCTCTGCCTCACATGTACCGGGATTTTGTTCCACAGCATAGGGAGTATGTAATTATCTTCAAAACAAATGTTTAATACGTGGACCACCATTTTTGCTGGGGGTTCTGTCTTTGACCCCTTAGAAGCCACTATAGGTCTAAGAGCAGGGTTATTAATATCCTTGTGAAACTTTCGAAATCCAAATATTGATGGTATGAATGGCTATTTTTACAGTCAAATAACTGACCCCATGAACTGATATTGTTTCACATATCAACCCATCATGTAACCATACATCCATTTTATTATAAGCTCTATTCACTTTATTTCTTTAGCATAATTCAAAATAAACATCATTATTTAAGTGTTGGTTCATTTTTTGTTGTATAATCCATCATGTCCATTAAAACTACCCCTTCCCTTTGTCTGGCTTCATTATGCTTATATCTTTATTGCTCACCAAATTATTTAATACTTTGTTCTGTCGTTTAGTTAAATTAAAATAACACCATTACCAGTGGTAACAAAGAGGGATTAAAAGTGTTTAATCTCCTGCATTCCTGATTACTGTTACATCCTTCATTGGAAAACATTCATTTAAAATTTATCTTCCTTATGAATAATTTCAGTTCCAACAAGGTGTCCACCACATCAAATAGTGACAAAGGACAAAAGTAAATCTTTTTTTCAAAAATCTTGAAATGTTTCTTCCTAATATGAATATTACTATAATTGAATATCTTAAAACCATCATGTCCAGACATTATTTCAGGTGTATTTAAATCCTTTAAACCAGATAATTTTTCCCTGTCCCCCTTCTCCTCCTTCCCCTTTCCCAATCCTCTCCTGAACATCAATTCCATTTCCAAACCTGAATCAATGACCTGCACCTGATTGTCCCTTCTCTGAGACTGTAATCATGGAGACCTTCTTGGTAGAGATGGAGAAATATTCAAGGGGAGAAGATAAACCCCCAAAAAACAACACCATTGTTTTGGCCCTCTACATTAGCTCCTTCATGAGTCACCCCCTAATTGTCACTAAACTTTTGATTAGTATTATTTTCAAGTATATCTTGATCATTATTGTTCCTAGAGGTGTATCTCTTTTCATCTCTACTACCCCAATAAAATCATATCCCATGTCTTTTCATTTTCCTACCCCATTATGAGCAGAGTATGCTGTTCTATTGTCATATACATTTTTGTCCCTAAAATATTTTTCTCTTTACATTTAATAATCTCTTTACAAAACCCATGAGTTCTTTTAAACACATCTTCATATAATAACTCATGATTCAAATAACAAATCAATCTCAATTGCTTTATGAATTAATTCAGAATCATTAATCAGTTTATTCATTTTCCTTTTGTTGTCTTTAATTAACAGTGCCATATATTCAAAGCCCATCCAATCATGCAATTTCAATAGATCTTTGTGCAAAATGAAATCATGTTCCAACCCATTTGTGTACTTCCATAACCTCAGCCGCTTGGGTACATATCCTGATTTCATATAGTCCTCAAGAAAAAAAAAACATTATCAAGCTGCAAACCCCTAAAACATTTTAACAATTTTTCAAACATTTTAATTTTATCGGATAAACACAGTCTCACCTCACATTCCTTAGTTTCATCAGTCCCATAGCTCATAAGGGTATATGATTTAACAAGCCATGAGCTCAAATCTCTTGCCATCACTATTTTATTGCTACCATACAGCCTGGGATGCACACTTTGTTCTTCTGTGTGTCCTCTTCCAAAAGAACTGTTACAAACTTCCTCCCTTCTATTTACATCCAGTCGCTGTTGTTCATTTTCTTGTGTCATGTCATTAAATCAACCACTTCTTTCAATTCTAGCATGCTGGTTTCTGTGGCATTAAAGAGGAACTAGCACATAAAACTCTGATGTCACTTCATGCTGCCTTAATACTGCCAACACAGTGTTCACAGAATCTCTACTAACAGTAAAGTTAATAGTGGCATTTTTTCTCAGTATTGATGTTATATCCACTTCCTTCACCGGAACTGGAAGAGTAGTCAAACGCTATATCAACAATGATAAAATACTCCTGACTTTGTTCTCTGCACTCAACGAGTCTGAACAAACAGTTCTGCTTGCTGGTATCACGTTGTTACCATCATCATCCTGTTCAATTCCACTTGCAATCTGTATATGTATGTATGTATATAGGATGAATTAACAGTTACAGAAATCGAGGCAACAATTAATAAAAACTCCTAAATGGAAAACACTGGGCCCATGTGCAGTTCCTAACTTCTGGCTAAAGGTATTAACATCTTCACATAAAGATTTAGCCTTGAGTAAAAATTATGTAAATTTGCACATCTAGAACAGACAGCAACCTGGTTCACAACAGGAAAAACTATTTTCCTCCTTAAGTGTGAACTTGTGAGCCATCCCAAGAATTATAGAAAGCACAACTACAAATAGATAAAAGTTTCACATATGATATAATGATGACATTTGGTTTTGATAATTGTATGAATATAGCATTTAAAAAAGGAAAGCAGCAGCGCCAAGAAAACATCAGCTTGGAACAGGAATGCAATGTACAGGAAACTGAGCAACTAGATCAGCTTGGAACAGGAATGCAATGTACAGGAAACTGAGCAACTAGATCAGCTTGGAACAGGAATGCAATGTACAGGAAACTGAGCAACTAGATCAGCTTGGAACAGGAATGCAATGTACAGGAAACTGAGCAACTAGATCAGCTTGGAACAGGAATGCAATGTACAGGAAACTGAGCAACTAGATCAGCTTGGAACAGGAATGCAATGTACAGGAAACTGAGCAACTAGATCAGCTTGGAACAGGAATGCAATGTACAGGAAACTGAGCAACTAGATCAGCTTGGAACAGGAATGCAATGTACAGGAAACTGAGCAACTAGATCAGCTTGGAACAGGAATGCAATGTACAGGAAACTGAGCAACTAGATCAGCTTGGAACAGGAATGCAATGTACAGGAAACTGAGCAACTAGATCAGCTTGGAACAGGAATGCAATGTACAGGAAACTGAGCAACTAGATCAGCTTGGAACAGGAATGCAATGTACAGGAAACTGAGCAACTAGATCAGCTTGGAACAGGAATGCAATGTACAGGAAACTGAGCAACTAGATCAGCTTGGAACAGGAATGCAATGTACAGGAAACTGAGCAACTAGATCAGCTTGGAACAGGAATGCAATGTACAGGAAACTGAGCAACTAGATCAGCTTGGAACAGGAATGCAATGTACAGGAAACTGAGCAACTAGATCAGCTTGGAACAGGAATGCAATGTACAGGAAACTGAGCAACTAGATCAGCTTGGAACAGGAATGCAATGTACAGGAAACTGAGCAACTAGATCAGCTTGGAACAGGAATGCAATGTACAGGAAACTGAGCAACTAGATCAGCTTGGAACAGGAATGCAATGTACAGGAAACTGAGCAACTAGATCAGCTTGGAACAGGAATGCAATGTACAGGAAACTGAGCAACTAGATCAGCTTGGAACAGGAATGCAATGTACAGGAAACTGAGCAACTAGATCAGCTTGGAACAGGAATGCAATGTACAGGAAACTGAGCAACTAGATCAGCTTGGAACAGGAATGCAATGTACAGGAAACTGAGCAACTAGATCAGCTTGGAACAGGAATGCAATGTACAGGAAACTGAGCAACTAGATCAGCTTGGAACAGGAATGCAATGTACAGGAAACTGAGCAACTAGATCAGCTTGGAACAGGAATGCAATGTACAGGAAACTGAGCAACTAGATCAGCTTGGAACAGGAATGCAATGTACAGGAAACTGAGCAACTAGATCAGCTTGGAACAGGAATGCAATGTACAGGAAACTGAGCAACTAGATCAGCTTGGAACAGGAATGCAATGTACAGGAAACTGAGCAACTAGATCAGCTTGGAACAGGAATGCAATGTACAGGAAACTGAGCAACTAGATCAGCTTGGAACAGGAATGCAATGTACAGGAAACTGAGCAACTAGATCAGCTTGGAACAGGAATGCAATGTACAGGAAACTGAGCAACTAGATCAGCTTGGAACAGGAATGCAATGTACAGGAAACTGAGCAACTAGATCAGCTTGGAACAGGAATGCAATGTACAGGAAACTGAGCAACTAGATCAGCTTGGAACAGGAATGCAATGTACAGGAAACTGAGCAACTAGATCAGCTTGGAACAGGAATGCAATGTACAGGAAACTGAGCAACTAGATCAGCTTGGAACAGGAATGCAATGTACAGGAAACTGAGCAACTAGATCAGCTTGGAACAGGAATGCAATGTACAGGAAACTGAGCAACTAGATCAGCTTGGAACAGGAATGCAATGTACAGGAAACTGAGCAAGTAGAATCTGTAAGTGTCTGGTTGGCAACAAAACATGAATAAATGACAACAAAGTTCAGTAAGGAATATTTCAAATGACTAAAACTAACACTGAAAACTGAATCACATCTAGGAATAAAATCCAAGGTATAAATCCAAGTTGTTCTTCCTCTCCTAACTTATACCTTTGATGTGACTGTCCCCAAACAGCACTGAAACAATTGGAAAAGTAAACAAGAAAAAAGGCTTCATGCTTTTCAAATGATATATAAAAAACAGTACATACCAATATTATACATCCCTCACTCTGTAGAAGTAATAGGCCTCCTGAAAACTGGCTACATGTATAGGTCTGCAGTCAAAGAAAGGCATACATACTTGTTGACTTCATTAGATCCAAATATAGTGAAAACTATAAAGCATGAGGAGCATTTTGGAATGGGGTGGAAATGGAAATCAAACTAAAGGTAGATATGAATCAGACACAACTGAAAGTGCCACAAAACAAAAGAAAGAGTATAAAGAAAAGGAAAGAAATCTGGAAACTCCACAAATATAGTGACAAGCATAGAGAAATTCTAGAACAACCATATCTTGGCTAAAATTTGACACAGGAATAGTTAAAGAAAGGTAAATTTAAATTAAATGATGAAAAGTTAAGAATGGAGGCCCAAGACAGTGGACTGCATTTATGCTGGTTTACAAAGTTTATAAAAAAAGTAGGAGAGTCAGACAAATGCAGGTTCAGTAAAACAGAATTGGGAACAGTTGCACATCTTGTTGTTTGGTGTGATACACTCACAGCCAAGGGTCTGTATTATAGTGCCTTATGTACTGAGAGACGTAATGCCATAAAGTACCAGGATTTGCAAGCAGAAATGTGGAAGAAAGATACCCAGCAAGTCCCACCAATAGTAGGAACAACAGGACTAATAAAACAAGTTACAGTGGTACTTAAATATGCTACCAATATATATAATTCCACAAGAACTGCAGAAAGAGGCAGTTCTGGGTACATTGTGGGTGCTGAGATGAGCACTCTCAGCAAATATCAAAAACTGAAGCAATACTAATCTCATGACCTTTAATCATACCCTGACCTAGGAATCGGGTCCATTTGCATCACTGTATTAGAAAGAAGAAGCATTTGGAAAAAAATAAAAAAGTTATACCATTCAACATGCCAGTTTCAAATTTAACCCACCAGTTGTGTATCTCAGAGGGGGGAAGTCCTGACTGAAACATAGATGGCAAGGGTTATTGGAGGTGCTGGACAGCATGAAAGTGAGACATCATCATGGGCTTGCACTGGCAAAATTAGTCTGCTGTTTTCTACACCAGCATGTGGAGGCCTGAGGTATTAAAGAAACAGTGAACATTGAAATATGGGTTTAAAAATACATGATAAATTATATGAATTACAAGAAATGTAAAATATGATTGCTCTTCAGAAGACATTGGGCTATATACGGGTCTATATTGCACCATCGAACTCTTACAAAAGCGAACGATGATTAATCGACCCCATGTAAGCGAAAGCTTACACTGCTGAAACCTCAGAACAGCGATTTGTTTCCAAGGGAAAAAAATCACTCTTCCAAAAAAAAAGACTTTAAAACATTACATAAAGTGGGGGGCTTCACCCCCACACCGACGTGGGGGGGCTGTGCCCCCACACACCCCTACTTAAATGTACCAACTCCGAGATTGCACTACAGTGCTGAAAATGGCAAAGTAGCGGAAGTGGCCAAGTGAATTCTTTCCCAGGGAAAGAATTCACTTAAAAGTTGCTTCGCTGTTTTGCCTTTTTGCTGTTTTATGTTTGATCAAGACGCATTTGACAGAATGTGTCTGCGATCATGTAATAGGAACCCCTATACACCAGTGTTGGCATCAAATATGTGTCTGTAGATACTTACATACAATGCAGCTTTATGAAAGAAAAATGTATTTTGTCAAAAATACTAGTGTTATAGTCAAAGTGTTCAAGGTAGAGCCATGATATCAGTGAAAGTATTGCTCACCTGTTTATGAGCTTTCCAATTATGTATGGCAAGAAGGAATAGAATACTGCTGTTTTATGATATTGCCAAATCTATGCAAATTAAGGATACGATATTTCGACAACATATCAAAACAGTAATCTACAAAGCCATTTGTGTTACATAGGAAGTATTACTGACAAAATCGTGTGGCTTAATGTTTTGTAAACTATGGCACCATTTGTTCACTGTGGGTCACATAGCTTTTATGAAATTTATGACATTAATGCAGTCAGGAAAATATAGGTAATAGTCAGAACTGATTTACCATGAAGCATTTTTATCTCAGATTGTGTTCGCATTACACACAGTATTTTAATGTTTTTTTTAATGACACCACAGCTATGAATCATTGTTTCATAGCAGTGGTGTTCACCACCCCAAACTTGGTGAACCACACTCTTGTGGATTTATTAATGTAAACATGGAAAATATGTTATATTTTTCATAACTTTTTGCAACTACTCTTAATACCTCTATCTCTGTACATCCCACATTGATCATTTCACTGTGTTTCTTAGCAAATATCAGCCTGTACACACCACCTTGTTGCCTTAGTTTTATTTATGCACCTTTTAAGGGGACTTCAGAAATTAAACTTTGAAAATGATGAGTATATTCATTTAAGAAGAATAGGAATGTCTCCAGTAAAGATGAATATACTGTTAGAGGATACACAGTAACTCTGCTTTCCTAATGACTATACTTTTGTAGCAAGCAATGTGTTAAATGCAGGAGGCTAATGTCTTAAGCCAAACCCCTCGGCTGTTGAGGCAAGGGGCAGTTTAACCTACAGACCTCCTGAAGTAAAGATATAAGTAAAGATAATAAATAGTGTTTCATAGCTTCCAGCACAACAGCATTCTCTGACTGGCTGACTGATCCCCTTTGCTTTCATTGCTAGATTGTGAGGTGATACTGTATAGGTGGAGATTCACGACACAGTACAGATTGTTAACAAGTGAGGAGGGAAAAACCTAAAATGAATTCAACTTCCCTGAGCTATTTGGAAATAATTTCCTCACATTATTTACTCTACCTTTCTGTACCTCTTGGCTCAGGTAAGACTGTCTTCCTTGCATTGTTACCAGGCAATTCAAGTGGGTGCATGTGCAGCACGAGTTCATATTTCATTTCCTTCCTCAAAATTTGTTTTCATATTCACAACAACTAAAGACTAGCATCCTGATTTACATAATGTGGCTATTAGATGCAATGTTGGCAAAAGTACAGTGTGCACCATTCATAAAACATTTTTTTCTTCTTCTAGCAAATGAACAGAATATTAATGTATCTCATGCTTTAATACTTTCCTAACAATATATACATTTAATAACAAAATACTCCACTATTATATTGTCTAATAACATGGATTTAATAAAAAAATACTTGGATATCATGTTAGGTCAATGGTAATTCCAGCCACATGAAGTCATTCATTGGGTAAAATGCGATGAGAAACACCAGTCAACACATTAGCTTAGAGCAGGGCTTTCCAACCTATTTGGCAGGAGAGCCACTTATTAATTTTGGCAAGGCTTGGAGGGATGCATTAATATTATTTGACCTGTATCTGCTTTTTATACCTATGTAATAGTTACAAAATTGATCTACCTCATAGGCATGGAGCAAAGGACAACAAAGAGGTTTGAACTGATTCCATAAGGCTTGTCTAAAAAGACACACTAATTAACCCTGCACAACAGGGTTTTTTTATACCACGTTTGTAATCACTAGAGGAGCTTTTTTCTCCTAGGACTCCACTGAAAAAGGGCTTCTGCCCAGTCAGACTAACCCAGTCAACAAATGTCAAATCAATAAATAAAATAAAGAGCTCTGGTTACAGAATTATTTCAGTGACAAATCTTTCTAATAGTACTATATATGCAGCAGGCAGCCTCACTGGGTACAGTTCAAACTATTAAGTGATGTTCACATCTATACCTCATAATTATTACTGGGGAGAGTCAACATTGTTTTTATTTTTTCCTTACACAACCTCAATACCAAGGTGGCAATGCAAAACACTGTCAGATATGCACCTTTGAAGATGGATTTGTTTTTCATGTTATCATTCATGAAAAGAGCTTCACTTTTTGATGTATGAGAAGAGAATCTCACAATATGCTGTGCTGCCAAACACTACTGTATTTTTTTACTAAATATATTTTGCTAATGTTACTTTCAGTTGCACATTTAGAATACTCAATGTTTTTCATTAAAGATAATAAAAAAGATGCTCAAATAAGTATTGAAGGCTTCCTTATACTTAGCAGTCACAGATTTGTCGTAACACTGAATTTAACACAGAAGCAACATTCTGATGTCACAGTCTCCTCCACCTTTGCTTGCATTTCTTTTCCCTATCTGCTTATACCACTGCATCCATTGAGACAACTTCATGCACCTGCATGAACTTAAGCGCCAGACCACCTTCTGAAACCATCCTAACACTTCGAGTTTTCATGAATTCACAGGAGTTGACTAGGCTAATGGCGTAAGAGCCATTACAAGCCTAGCCATTATTATGTGGATTTACCTATATTTTTGATACCTAAGGACTGGAGGATGACTTAGCTTTGTGCCTAAGCCTTTGGGTATTTTACAGACTGCTTCTGTCCATAAGGAACATAGGCATCACCCCAGGTGAGAATTTACAATTCCTCATCCATTGATCCAAATTGCATTTGAAGAAGGTCAGGGAAGGGCTCTGCTTCACATGAAGAATTTGTCTGTTCCAAAGAAGGGGTAGTCTCTGAGACACGTATCTGTCCCTACAGCATCTTTTGCTATCATACATCTGCTTCTAGTTCTGTCCTTTCAATGTCCTTGGTATTTCTCCTTTCACCCATATAACTGCAGACATTAGTCCAGCCCAGACCTTTGTCAGGCACCTTTCTGTGTTGCCATCCATCCCAGAAAGGTAAAACCTCAGTGTCTTGCTTATGTTCATCTTGTAGACAGTCTGCCACGATGCAACGGCTTTACTGCATAGCCCCTTATTATGCTGCATTTAATCCACATATGAAGATAATGTGCCCCTTCCCACCACAGTTTCAACACCCACTCCTCACATTCCACTTGCTTTTGTTTTTAAGTTTTATTGAAATTACATACGTACCACCTATGCACTAACTGAATGTGCTGGTCATACTCTGGCCCTTTAGCCCTTAGATGTCTGTAAACCACCCAGGCTTGTCCACTCAAAACATTTCCCTTAATCAGGTTTTGTTTGCAGGCTTTCATAATCATTCCTTTCATTCCATTCTTCAGTACCCCTGTATACCACCCACACCCTCATGCTGTAACCTTAAGAGTATTCCTGCTAATGTTTGGATGAGGCTCGCTTATTTATCAATCAGCCTCCAACTGCTCACTTTCCTTTCCAAACTCATTGAAATTAACATCCAATACCAGAGGGGGAACAGAAGAGGGGAAGCCTGTCCCTCTTCTCCACCCACCAGCCTGACCTGGCTGTTCCTCCTCCCTCTTACCAAAAGTTTCAGACCTAACCACCCATAAAAGGAGGGATAAGCCAAACATCATTCAGTGTACAACATCCCCCTAAACCAAACTGGATGCCTATCATGAACCCAAAACCCTGCCATATAAATACCCAAAAGCCACCAGTTGACTAAATGGTTAAAATAATCCAATGATCCTTCTCCAATACTAAAATAATAACCATAATTTTGTATAACTTCTGTACCTTAAGTAACTCGCATTTACTCTAACTTCCAGTAATAACATCATAAGGAGTCCCAGAACATTGCGTGCCACAGTCAATACCAAAACATTAAACCCAACATCACGCAAAACCGTACGAGGGCAATTGCCACCATCATGCCTACCTAAAACCCTATTTCCCACCCAGTGTATGTAATAACAAAACTGAAATTTCCTTTCCAAAATCCAACTATGCAATATTAGCCAAAAACATAACCAGCCTAGCATTTGCTGACCAACAAACCACCTTCTGAATGACTAAAATACCTCCATCACAAAGTGCCACATAAACTATAATCCCATGAACCTCCATTTCCCAACATCAACCCCTGCAACAAAACCGAGAACTCACCCTGGCAAGCTAGTGCTGCAGTCCTAGGCCATCTCCATGATTAGCTAGAAAAACCTCAATTTTATGAGGAACAGATCACCATATGAGGCAATAAAGCAGTGTAACTTAAAAACTGGATGTTCAGAGAAAATCTGGCCAGCCAAGAGTTACTAGTAAACGCCTCCTGACTCATTGTTCAAAAACCCCCTAGACTGCTTCCTCCTGGCTAACAGCAAACTTGACCTCTAAACATCATGGTGCAAGAAACCTGAAGAGTATTCCCCCCACTAGCATAAGTGTTCACCTTAGCAAATTCTTTCTATAGACTTCATTAATGAGCGACTTCAATCCTCAGATCATCCCAGCAATTTGCCAGAAGACCAAAAATATTATGAGAAACACGCCCACATTTAAGCCCTTTCAGAATAAGAAATCTGCAAAGCCCTAAATAATAATGAGATGAACATTAAGGCGCCCTCCTGTGACTGCATCAGAAAGAATGAAACTCTTCACCTTTTGGTTACTGGAAGCTGTCCATTAACAGTTCAAAACATACCTCTCCATCTCTCAGCTCCAAAATTCTGGCCAAAGCCTGACACAATGGGGGAATAAAGGCCCAAATTAGGGGCACATTCCAAATATTGCCCCTATAAACTTAGAAAGTTGCTAGAATAATAGGATTTGCATTAGCATGCATTTTCTGAAGAATATGAAGTCTGAAACTCAAATGCATGTCATTATTTAGTGACTAATTTTAGATCATCCATGTGATTTGTAAAAAGAAAAACAAAATTTTTTTATGAGGAGCAGTCCAAAATATGAGGCAAAATCTGGACAGTTGAGCGGTATGGTTCAAAAGCTTACTTTGTACATTAACTGCAGCCCCTTTTTTTAAACAATTCTTTACTTATAACAGAAAAAGAATCCCACAGTCATTTGGTAATCCAAATCATTCTGACCCTATTCTTTGCACCGATCCCAAACTGCTTCCATACAATAAACACTATACCAACCAAGCTGATAAGGAAACCATGAGTTGACACGCAGACTATCCCTCATTTTCAAAGATATGCATATGGTAATAGTACAAAGGAGGAAAAAATGCTACAAATACTTAAAAAGTTCCGGAGCATACCAAGACTGCCCTGCTAAAAAAAACCTGCATTCAAAACACCCAAAATTAAATAAATAACTAAACTGAGCAAGCCCTTAGTCCTTCGTGGAAACCTAGGAAGGAACTAGACAACTAAACCTAATTTAAAGTGCATTGTCCAAGGGATACAAAGTCCGAATCTCACCTCCTTGTCTTTGTTTAACGATTTCATTCTGCAATCATTTGCCACCAAACCACAACTTATAAGAACAGTCCAAGTATGAGGCAAAACCTAGACATTGAGAGGGAAAGGAATCAGCCACGAACTCAGTGCATACCCATCTACCGTAATCAAACGTGGCTCCACAAGTTCCATGCTCACTAATAACTTCACCGTGCATGCACCACAAACACCCTTACCTCAAGGAGCTCCAGCCCACGAAAATAATATTTACGGTCCCTCCACCCCATCTAACCAATGAAACACCAAGCCACCAAAATGACATCACCCGAGCTGCTGTCGCCTTGCCAACCGACCCCTACCCCAATGCAGTAATCCAATTCACTGACCTGTAACATATTGCAATAACATGCAGTGACCCAAAAACTAGGCCGCAACAAACGTGGAGCTGAAATGAAAACCAGTGAGGGAACCTTATACCCATAACAGCAGCCAACTCTGAAAAACCAAGTGCTGAATAATAAACAGAACTGCCCCCGACCATGGACCACCCATCCCTAAACAGATTACATCTACATTAAACACCAATGAACCAGTACCAGCTCCCCCACCATACCGACTGACCCTGAAAGAGAAAGAGAAAGAAAAAAACACTATCGCCATCGAATTGCTATTAACTCACAGACTAATTATTCTCAAATACCTAAAGGTTGCCTTGAACGCATCCCTTGTTTTAGCAAGTTCACGCCAAAATGTGGATTCCTTCCCCAGTTACACTTGCATAAACCCCTTAAGCCCCTCCTTACCCTTACCTCATTTCCTCCCAAACATCCCCAAATCCCATTTAACCCTTTCAACCCCCCTACCCTCTTAACTTCTAATCCCATTTAACCCTTTCATCCCCCCTACCCTCTTAACTCCTACTAATATATTTATCTACCCCCCCCCCCACCCTCCGAAGATGTCCCTGGACAAACTGGTTTGTTACCAAACCTCATTTACATGTTGTAAAGGACAGTGATTTCTGTTGTATAGGTAAAGCTGGTAATGATGAAAGTAGGTGGGAAATTAGTAAGGCATTACAATGAATGGGGAGTCAGTGGGATGGAATATTATGATGTGGATATATTGTAAAAGTTATATTTTAATTTAGTTATTTTAGTTAAAGCTGTGACTGATTTTAATGGTGAGCTTAAGGTTTAGGCAGGCTGAGATATAATTTTGTGTCACTTTATGTAGGATATTAATCTCAGTAATATTGTATTATGTCTAGTAGTTTGTTTTCATAACTGAATAACCTGAAGGATAAATAATAATTAGTTTATAAGGAAAAGTAAATTTTTATGATGTGGTTGTGCAGGTGGTAGTGTGTATGTGTGTGTATTTGCGTGCATGTCAACACTCATGTCCATGCATGGGTATCTGCATGTAAAGTTTTAGTGAATTAAAACAAACAAAGCTGACACAAAGGGCCAAGTTTTCTTCAGCATAGCAGTGTGGTTGTAGGATAAGGTATTTTTATGCATTGCTCCACATATTAATGTTTTCAGAAATGTTTGTATGCAACAAAGGTGCATAGGTTCATAGATTAGTACTAAGCTAACTGCCCTTGTGAGCCATTTTAAGACTAGCCAACTATCCCTTATGAGACTCAAACCCTGTACCTTGCGCTTGCAAGTAAAACATCTTAACCATTAGGCTACCCTCCTAACTTACCTACAGTTAGCTTCAAATCTAAGTATAAGGGAATGTTTGAAGTATTTGGAGTAAAAGTCTATTTCATCTCTATTTTTTTTTCTTTTGCACTTCTCTAAACCAAGCATTTCCAATGTGCATTCCAAGGACTTCCAAAACATTCTATCTAGCCCTCCACCCAATCTGGGAAAACACATAAAAAGAGCGTAGCTTTACCTGTTTCTATCTATCAGCTACTTCTACATCCTTTTGACCCATTTTGTGCATACGTGACTTAATTTATTATTCACTGTACAATGCACAACACATTCTTTCTAAAAGTCTTGCAGAAATAAGATGTAAAATACATGCTACCATGCTTTCTCTGAGGTCTTCATGTTAGAGTGTGTGTCTGTGTGTGTATGTGTGTGAGTCTGTGCCTATATATATGCGTGTGTGCATGTGTGTGCATGTTTGTGGGCATGATTGTTATTTACTATACTTACGAACACTAGAGTCATGAGGTTGGTCCTGTATCCATTTATCCTCATACCATAAGAACATTGCATCTCAATTACCTTTTTTGCAGTACCGGTAACAGAATTTTAGAGTGAACCCTAGAGCTAGGAGTGGAAACCTCTTCACTAAGCATTGTGCCATGTACAGAAAGGTATTTTTACAAATAATGTCATTCAGTGAACAGTGTATGTTTACTTGCTCTAGGGTTCACTCTAAAATTCTGTTACCGGTACTGCAAAAATGGTAATTGAGATGCAGTGTTCTTATGGTATGTGGATAAATGGACCAACCTCATGACTCTAGTGTTCGTAAGTATAGTAACTAACAATCATGCCCACAAACACACACACACATGCACACACGCATATATTTAGGCACAAACTCACACACATACACACACAGACACAGTCTAACATGAAGACCTCAGAGAGAGCATGTTAGCATGTATTTTACATCTTATTTCTGCAAGACCTTTAGAAAGAATGTGTTGTGCATTGTACAGTGAATAATAAATTGAGTCACGTAGGCACAAAATGGGTCAAAAGGATGTAGAAGTAGCTGACAAATAGAAACAGGTAAAGCTACACTCATTTTCTGTGTTTTCCCAGATTGAGTGGAGGGCTAGATAGAATGTTTTGGAAGTCCTTGGAATGCACAGCCTATCTAGATCTTGCCAAGGCTTTCAACACCATCCCCCACTCTGGAATTATAGATAAACTCACTAAACTAGGTATAAATCCCTATGTCACAAGATAGGTTGCCAACTGGCTCACTGACAGAACCCACACTGTGAAAGTAGCAGACTCCAAATCCGACTTCAGACCAGTGACAAGTGGAATACCACAGGGTTCAATCCTGGGTCCTCACCTGTTTGGTATCTACTTCTCTGAAGTACAGGCTAACACATAAGGTCTTTGGCTAACGAAGTTCGCAGATGACTGCAAACTGGGAGCCATAATCAAAACTCCTAATGACGTGGATATCCTACAAAAGGGCCTCACTGAGACAGATGCTTGGTGTCAAAGCCATGGCCTCAAGCTCAATGCCAAAAAGTGCATTGTCATCCCCTTTGGTAAAAACTCTGTACCCATGAACTACAACATAGGCGGTAGTATTCTTAACACTGAAAGTGTGATAAAAGACCTTGGGACACAGGTGGACAGTAGTCTCTCCTTTGATAATCACATATCCACAGTAGTCAGGAAATTCTTCTACGTGGCACACCTCATCACAAAAGGTTTCTCATCCAGAAAAAGAGGTAATTGTTCCCCTCTACTCATTACTCATTAGACCCATTATAGAGGACAATGCCCCTTTTGGTATGTACCTCACAAGACATCTACAACAACTGGAAAGGCCGCAGAAATACCTCACAAGGAGGATTACCGGTCTCAAACAGATGTCCTATGCAGACCATCTCAAAAAACTACAGCTTTACTCCATCGCATATCGCCTACTCAAAGGTGATCTCTGCCTAACATACAAAGCTATGTCAAACCCAGAGCTGTTGGACATGCTCCACTTAAAGAAATCCCAATCCCTCCGAGCTCCACACTCTAGGGACCTAAACCTTGTCACCACAATAAATAGAACATGCTGGAGGGACAGATTCCTGTCCCAGAGACTTCCCATACTCTGGAATAAACTACCTATCTATATCAAACAAAGCTCCTCATTAGCACTCTTCAAGAAAAATCTTGATGATTGGATGGGAAATAGGAAATTCACCCCAGGGATCACCTCTGTGGCTCTGCTCGACAGTGGAACAGGAAAATAATTTTCTTGGGTGGCAAAAGCCAGGGTACCTTTTTGGCTGGGCTTGTATAGGCCCCAGGGCCGATAGCCTAGTACCTACCTATGAACCTACGGAGTTTAAAACTGAAACCTGGTGCTATGAGGTGGAAACTGTCTGTTGGACCATCTGGTCACATGAAGACAGGAAGTTTAGGCGTCAACATTTGTATTGTCAATTTGAGTGTCTGACTTGGAATTTAGCACTGAATTCTTTAACTGACAGCTGGGAACTGTGTAACTAACAGACTGCACTGAAAGAATTGCACAGCTTCATCTACTGCCATTCAGCAAATATCAGCCACTGATTTAGAGTTCAAAAATGAGTACAAGAGAGTAATGCTGACGTTTTATTCCCTATGCTAGCTTTCCATATGTCAGATTTACTGTCCAAGTTAAAATGTCTAAACATAATAGTTTTAAATATTTTTAGTATTTAATATCATAGTTTTATATTTTCTCTAAATACTTTTACTTGGCATTCACCATACCATTTGTTATACAGCCTGTACTATTGCTGCTTTGTTTGCATAGTTCATGGGCATGTTTGCCTGCTTCTTATTCTGCTTATTTCATTCAGTAGCATTTGTGCTGCGGTAGCGTTGTTGCCTCACAGTAAGACACTGTCCGGATCGATTCTCAGCTAGAGCATCTTCTGCGTGAAGACATTTGTGAATGGGCATACCTTCGATGAAGGTTGTGCATCAGGGCTGGTAACTCGGCACGTAAAACTCAACTACCAATCATTAGCGGACCAGAGTTCCGCTGTGGTGACCCATAACTGGGAAAAAGACGAAAAGGCATTTACATCATTCAGTAGCATTTCTGCACCCATACCTATCCCCTGCTCAACATCTGGTGGAGCTTTCATATATTGGTATTAATTTTCATCTGTGTTCCACTGCTCTGATTTGTTTTGTGACAGCTCCAATTTGTGCTCTTTTATTGGCGCTATAGTAAAACCAATGACAGAAGAGCTTGTTAAAGTCAAAATGGAGCCAAAAGATTCACTGTGGTGTTCTAGCTACGATCAAGTGAATAGACCAGTAGCACAGTGCAGCTAAGAAAATTAATAACACAGCGGGCTTCTAGCCTGTGCTATTAGTGTATTTTTCTATGTGAGCAACTGTAGGAAATGTAACAAGGAGTATGCATAGCTGTCTGCTACAGTTTTATATTCAAGTCTTTTTTTTTTTTTTAAGTTCAGACAAGTGTTGAGTGATGATCTCTACTTTTTGGACTTCTGCCAGGATTTCTAATGGGCGGTACTATAAATGTTAAGAGGCTGAGAGGCATGTCTACAGATACTTATCCTAATGCTGCTGAAAATATAAGAAAGTAAAGAAAGATTGATGGTGAAGGCTGGGTTTTAAAAAGTTCATGGTCTGAGGATTATTTCAGTATTCAGCATGCTGCCAGTTTCTGTTGAATCTGTCCAAAACCTGTTACAGCATGGAAACAATACAATATAAAGCACCATAACAACATTACACATGCAGCTAAAATTGATAGTCTCTTTAGACAGCTAGCTGTGGAGTGACAGGAATAGAGAGCTAGCAGCCAGCATTCTTAAAAAGTAACAATTCTAAGTTCTGAAAGGGCAGCTAAGGTCATCTGTTGATAATAGAAATGGTAACTAAGAAAGGAGTAGAAAAACATTTTCAGATGGTGTTTTTGTTAAAGAAACCTCTGATATATTTGTGCATGTCTAGATGTGATCTGGCAAGAGAAAAAAACAGTGTGAAAACTGAGCCACTTGTATCACACTACCACAAACAAACGGAGGACCTGTGAACAAACAACAAATACAGTCTCTGTAAAGTTCCCCAGATCTGTCATTGTTGTCACCTTTTTACTCAGTGAAGGCACTGATGCTGGTGACACTGCTTATGTGGCCATATTTAGGAGAGGACTGGGTGTTTATGCTGTGAAGGGCAATGCACTCACATTAAAACAATTTTGAGAAATGGGAGTGAATGGCCAATGCCTGCTCACCCATCCCTGGGAAGGAAGCCTGCATAGGCTTGCAGCAATAACAGCATTAAGAGCCTGGTAAAGTGCATGCTGCAAGTGGTACACTGTTATATCTGGAGGTTGCACATGAGCAGAAGAGGACAATTACCTCCCAATAGCAGCCATTGCATAGGTTGCAAAGCTTACGCAGGGTGGTGAGACTTAGGGTGCACTCCTCAGCAACATTACGATGTTGCACCAGTGTCCTTATTCTCCTGGGTGAACCCAAGGGAGGTTAAGGTGGTTCCAACTGAAGGAAGTTGGTGCCAGGTGATGGTCAGCAAGGGGAAGACTTGCAAGTAAAGCAAGTCCTAATCTTTGGAGGTATCAACATTGACTCATTATTAACCTATGAAGCTTCTACATCCTTTTTTACACATTTATAACCTCTTCCAACTCACCTCAGAAACTACTGGAACAGATAAGCTGTATCCTTCTTTAATCAGTTGACCCTAACCACTGCCAATAAATTCATACCCATAGAAAAAAGACAAAAAAAGTCTTCCATGTATCAACCCCGGCCTAGATTATCCCAGAAATTAAGAAATGCATGGCTGTTAGGGCCCACATATGATACTCGTTTAATAAATTATATAGCCCCATTGATCTCTGCAAAGTTTACACATAACAAAATAACTGAAGGTAGCAAAAATCATATTTCATTAAACAGCGGAATCTGCAGGTATGCAAAATACTGTATTCTGGTCATCTGACTATCTCCATCACTCTTCCACAGCTGAATGATGCCTCAATAGCCAAAAGTTTCTTTAAGCACTTTCTTGAATCTATACAAAAAATCATTTCCAGTTCCATTCCATTCCACAATATACCCCCTTTACCTAACAAACTTCCTCACTTTCCTTCCTAACAGTACCTCGGTTCATAAGCTTCTCAGTGTCCCAAACTTTAGAAAACCTCTCAATATTTTTTAAATGACTTCTCCATCCATTTCCTAGCCAGTTACTATACTCATTAATAGATATCACATCAATTAATGTCAATAAATGTAGCATCATGAGGTTTGTAAAAAGTACACAAATTATCATAAAATCAATAGTTAAAAGAAAAACAATACAGCCACCATTAAAGAAATGGGGACAATAGAAAACAGCAATAACATGGTGACTATCTACCAAAGTCAGAGAGGCATATGGAGTAGTTATTCAAATTCTAAAGGACTTGTCTAATCACCCCAGAGGTTTGACTGTTCAGTGTTATGCCTCACATATCCAACACGTTATTGAATACAATACTGTGCTTTGTAGCCTTTAACAAAGCTACCTGAAACTATTTGAAAATATACAGATTTAGAAAAATAATAACACTGAAAAAGCTGATCTATTCAACAAAAGTTTCAGAAATCATGTTCTGTTTTTTACAGTTTATAGTAATACGATAATTCACAAGGAACGCTGTACAGCAGAGTAACACAAATTCCACAGACTTGTGACATAACAGCAAAATAATATTAGTGTGCACTCAGTGCTCACATCATTATTGCGTTAATGAACCAGGGCTGGAGAGGGTGAACTCTACTTTGAACTAGGAAGCATTCTTTAGAGAAGTTCTTAAACCAGGTTGATGCTTTGTCACTTATGCCTATGGTGAGTAGATTGCAGTTCGTTAAGGCAAAGGGTGTTATCAAGGCCATAAAGAGTGCCATGCTATGATTTCTATTGTCCCTATTAATTAAAATGTCATCAGAAAAAGTCCAGGTGTTAATTATGTTGCTTCTGCCAGGCTAAAAGCCATTCTGTTGTTTGGAATGGAGGTGTTATTGATGAATGTAAGTGGAGAACTGTTAGTCGATTAGTTCTGTTCTTCTACAATTTTACCTAAGGATGAGAGAACCGCTACTGGTCAGAAGTCTGAAGTGGAAGAGGGATTGGGTATTTTTGCTAACAGATTAATTGTTGCATATTTCTAAATGGTCGGTATTTTACTGAATGAAAGGAATGTGCTCTTTACAAAGGGAAGGAACTGGTCAACTCCAGTAGGTTTGATATACGGAATTTGATTTTTCATTTCTTTTTTCCTAATTTTATGAAAATGGAAAGGGATATATATATTTGGAAGGATGCAAGTGTATCTATTTGATTAGTAGGGAACTAGATGAGGATGTTTTCTTAGGGAAGTGTTCCAGTTTGTGGTAGATGGGAGAATTCTTTTAAGAAATTGTGTCAGGAGAAAGGTGTCCAGTGAGAGGCTTTTTGGGTCTATGAGGAACACTTGGTTTATTTGGACATGCAGTGCCAAGGTTTACTTATTTCCAAAGCTGGTTAAAGTTTGAGAGCTAGGTAGGTTTTTAGTATATGTGGTATGCAGTGTTTTGACATCTAACTGGCTTTTTGCAAGGTCTTGCAATGTTATAAATCTTTCCTGGTTGGAAGGTAGTTTAGAATTCTTCCACTGAAGCCAAGCTTTGTTCATGATTATGAGCAATGCTTTGAGTGTGAAGGGAAGCCAGTACTTAACCTGTGGCTTTAGCATGCTAGAAACAACAGACTGGAGGTTACAGTCTTGTGGTGATCTGTATAGTGAATTAAGGGGAAATTTTAGCTTTTCTTTTCACTTTTTATCCCATTGCCTGTTGACCCTTCATGGCCAATCAGCCTATGGTTCATTCTCCAACAGAGGGATGAGGGTCAACCAGGAGGGTCCATTATTTGGATAGCAATAAGTGGTGAGTTCAAGCATTATTTTTCTTCTTGAACCCTAGTCCCTGCACACATCTGGCCAAGCATCAGGGAATTACATACAATGGGCTGACTGCAGTGGTGTCCCCTCATTTTTGCTGAGGAAACTGACTGAGGAAAATGAGAAACTGACATCTGCAGGCTGAGGAGAATGAGAACCTGTGACATCTGCAGGTTGAGGAGAATGAGAGCCTGTGACATCTGCAGGTTGAGGAGAATGAGAAACTGTGACATCTGCAGGCTGAGGAGAATAAGAAACTGTGATATCTGCAGGCTGAGGAGAATGAGAAACTGTGACATCTGCAGGCTGAGGAGAATGAGAACTTGTGACATCTGTAGGCTGAGGAGAATGAGAACCTGTGACATCTGCAGGCTGAGGAAAATGAGAACCTGTGGCATCTGCAGGCTGAGGAGAATGAGAACCTGTGACATCTGCAGGCTGAGGAGAATGAGAACCTGTGGCATCTGCAGGCTGAGGAGAATGAGAACCTGTGACATCTGCAGGCTGAGGAGAATGAGAACCTGTGACATCTGCAGGCTGAGGAGAATGAGAACCTGTGACATTTGCAGGTTGAGGAAAATGAAAAACTGACATTTTAGGCTGAGGAGAATGAGAACCTGTGGCATCTGCAGGCTGAGGAGAATGAGAAACTGCTATGCCTGGAGGCTGAGGAGACATAGAGGCAGAGGCAGCATGAAAAGGAGATGCTGACTCTTCACCAGAGTCATGGAGGTAATGGAGAAGGGAGTAACCGGATCCCAGAAGCACAAAAGGTCAATACATTTCTTCTACAGTTTACAGAGGGGGATAATTTTGATAGTGTCATTCATATGTTTGAGAGGGTATGTAAACAGTGTGATACTGACCGGTTCCTGACCCCCTTATCCGTGGTAAAGCTGTAACTGTGTTGTTCAAGCTATCTCATCATGATTTTTTAAAACTATAATGTTGTAAAGACTTGTTTGCTAGATGTTTTTAAGCTAACGCCTGAAGCTTATAGGGAAAGGTTTCATGAGCATAGATGCAAAGCAGATGAAAGTGTGTGTAAATATATTGCTGAATTAAGCACTTATTTTCATAGGTGGGTATGTGGATATCAGGTCACCACTTTTGAAGGGTTGGCAGACCTTTTGGTGAGGGAACAAACCCTTAGCACTTTGCCTGAGGACAAGAGGATCTGGTTAGCTGATAGACAATGTGCTACTTCAGATGAGTTGGGGAAAAAGGGAGACCTATACCTAGCAAGCAGGGCATCCCTGCACAGGACATGGACACCAGGTACTGCTCATGGGTCTAAAGAAAGCCATGGTGGACAGCTCAGACAGCCCCAACAGAATCTGCTAGTAGCAGGGGAAGCCACTAGTCCAGGTACACGTCCAGGACCTAGGGTTAAATGTTTTGAATGCAACCAGTGGGGCCATGTGGCATATAGATGTCCATAGAGGCAAGGTGGGGAACAAAAGGTGAGGCAGCCAGTAAGTGGGAATGACAAAATGCCAATAGTAGGTTGTCTTGAGACAACAGGGGTACCAAACTACCATCCTGCAGATGTCCTGAAGGATTTTGATAATGCAGTACCATGTGTTAATGCAGTTACATGCAGTTAGGCTTGGAGACAAGCATGTGGTAGCCTGGGGGAGACCCAGTCAGACCATATACTTGCAGCCAGGACTGGTAAGGTGGTTACTTCAGAGAGGGAGCTACCTTGTAGCAGTGAGACTGAAAGTGAGCCCCAGCTGCTTCTTGGTACTGATGTTCCCTTGGACAGAGTGACTCAAAGGTAGAGGTGAATAGTAGTACCCAGTCTGACAGTGAGGCACCACTGTCAGAGGATGCCAGACTTCCTGTGTAAGGGGAGGTGGGAAGGGTTGCAAAGAGAGAGCTGAGACAGGCTCAGCTCTCAGACCCTACATTACAAGGCCTGAGGCAGGTAACTATTGAGGCACCTGTTTCTCAAGGGAAGGGGGAATCTGTATAGTGGGAAAAAGGGTTACTGTATAGAGAGTGGACCCCTGAGGGAGGGCTAAAGGGTGAGAGAATACAGCAGTTGGTAGTGGCTAGAGCCTACCGTCTGGCATGTCTAGCCATACCCCATCATATTCCCTTTGCAGGTCATATGGGCATAAAACATACAAAGATAAGTATTATGCAGAACTTTTATTGGCCTGGGATTTCCAAAGATATAATAAGGTACTGCAGGACCTGTGACCAGTGTGAAAAGGTAGGCAAGGCAGGAGACAAAGTGAAAGCTCATTTGATGCCCTTGCCTGTGATTGAGGAGCCATTTCAGAGGGTGCTATGGATATTTTCAGGCCTCTGAATACCCCAAGTTTCACAGGGGAAAAGTATATTCTAGTACTAGCAGATTATGCTACCAGATACCCTAAGGCATTAGATTTGTCCTCCATTGAGGCAGAAAAGGTGTCAAATGCTTTGTTACAGATTTTCAGCAGGGTAGGTTTCCTAAAAGAAATACTGACTGACAGAGGTGCCAATTTCATGTCAGACCTGCTGACTTGTCTGTGGAAGTACTGTGGGGTGAAGCACCTAAAGACCAACCACTACCATCCTCAGGCTAATGGTCTTGTTGAGAGGTTAAACTCTACACTCAAGTCCATGCTACGGGCATTTGCAGACCAGTTTAAGAGGGAGTGGGACAAATATTTGCCCCATCTTTTTGCTTACAGAGAGGTTCCCCAGGAATCCACAGGTTTTTCACCCTTTAAATTGCTGTATGGGCATAGGGTGGAGGACCTCTAGATTTAGTTTGAGATTAGTGGGAAGGTGAGTGTGAATCTCACAAGGAGTATGTTGTGGCATATCTCCTAAACCTCAGGACAAGGCTCAGGGAACTCATAGGCTTGGCCCAGGAGAATCCGGCAGAAGCCCAACAGCAGAAAAAGGTCTGGTATGACAGTAATGCTCGAGCTAGAGAATATGCTGTAGGGCAGCAGGCAATGGTTCTCATTCCTGTCAGACACAAAAAGCTGCAGGCAGCTTGGGAGGGACCCTTCAAAGTGGCAAGGAAAGTCAGTGATGTTAACTACATGTTGGAACTGCTAGGCAGGAGCACAAATTGTACCATGTTAACATGATGAAATCTTACCATGATAGGGAGGCACTTGTGCTGAGTATTTGCAGTAGATGACAGGAGGAATCTGAGGGGGATCTGTTGACTTATTTCCTCAGAGAGGCTCGGACTGACACCTCAGTGGAAGGTGTAGCAATGTCCCAGCAGCTATCTCTTACCCAGGTTCGAGAAATCCAAGCAGTGTTATAGGAATTTGGGGACATGTTCACTGGAAAACTAGGGTGTACCTACCTGGTGCAGCACCAGGTGGATACAGGACCCCAAAGGCCTATTAGGCAGGCCCATTACAAGGTGCCTGAGAGACTCAGACTCTGAGGGAGGAGATACAGGAAATGTTGGACCTAGGGGTAATTCAAGAGTTCAACAGTCCCTGGGCATCCTCAGTGGTGCTGGTGCCAAAGAAGGATGGAAGCACCACGTTCTGTGTGGTCTACAGGAAATTAAGTAGTCACACAGAGTCAGATGCATACCCCATGCCTAGGACAAATGAAGCCCTAGAGCAGCTGGGTGAGGCTAAGTATCTTATCACCATTGATCTTACCAAGTGTTACTGGCAGGTTCCCTTGACTCCCAGTGCTATAGAGATGTCATCCTTTGTGACTCCTTTTAGCTTGTATGAGTTCACAAAGATGCCCTTTGGGATGAAAAATGCCCCAGCAACTTTCCAGAGGCTGGTAGATTATATCCAAGCAGGAGCAGTAGATTTTGCCCTTGCTTACCTACATGGTATTGCCATCTACAGCCATTCCTGGCAAGAACACCTTCAGCATGTCAGGGAGCTACTGGGCAGACTACAGAGGGCAGGGTTGACCATTAAGTCCAGCACATGTCAGGTGGGTATGACAGAGGTCTCCTACCTGGGACATAGAGTGGGGAGTGGTAAGATCAGGCCAGAATTTGCCAAAGTGGAAGCCATTCAGGCATGGCCTGCACCTGTTATCAAAAAGCAGATGGGGGCATTCTTAGGGGCAGCAGGGTACTACAGAATATTTGTCCCCAATTATAGTACCATAGCTGCTCTCCTCACAGACCTGACAAGGAAAAACAGGCCAGATAAAGTAGTTTGGACCACAGCATGTGGGAAGGCATTCCACAAGCTTAAAGAAGCTTTGGGAGGACCCCCTGTGTTAGCCAGTCCAGATTACAGCAAAGAATTTGTTGTGCAGGTGGATGCTTTGAACCATGGGGTGGGGGCTATACTTACCCAGATTTCTTCAAAGGGAGAAGAGCACTCAGTGGTTTATCTCAGTCGTAGGCTCCAACCCAGGGAGGAATGCTATGCAGCTGTAGAAAAGGAATATCTAGCCATAGTATGGGCACTACAGAAACTTCAGCCTTATCTGTATGGAAGGAAATTCACTATAGTTACAGATCACAATCCCCTAACATGGTTACATTGAGCTAGCCAGCAAAATGCCAAGTTGCTAAGGTGGTGCCTAGAGTTGCAAGCATACTATGTGTCAGTGCCGCACAGCAGTGGGATTAGCAATGCCAACACAGATAGGCCCACAAGACAGGGAATGGGGTAAGGTATACCCACATAGACTCAACCCTCTCAAGCAACATTTCTCAAGGGACACTTGTAAAACCAGCTTGAGTTCTCGGGTGGGGAAGGAATGTGTTAAACTGAGGGGCTGCCAGCCCAGCTAGATAAAATTTTGTAAATACTTCTATGTCATAAATATTAATATGATCCACAGGCTTGTTTGACAACTGTAAGAAAATTGTGTTATGCACTGAACTTCAAAAATGTAACCACAGTGCACCCTACTGGAAGAAAGCTGATAAGTAAAGAATTTTACAACTGTGTGTGATCTCAAGCTAGGAGACAGGATGTCTGCAGCTGGAAATTCTTGCTATTGTCCTAAGACAGAGATAATTACTAGGTTTCACATGTAAAGCGTCTTTTATTGCTGTGGCTTCCGGGCAGATGCAGATTACAAAGAAATGTAATATTTTAAATTCTGTAAGCATGGGAAACAAGCAGAAGTGTCAAGAATGATGTAATCTGAAATGACTCACCAGTAATGTGTATTATCAATTTAAGGGCTATCTCAGAACGTAAGAATGGCATTTTGTATTTGTGTCTGAGCCTGAACACATCAACTCACCAGCACTTTGCTTTGCTCTGTAATTAAGATATTCAGAACAGTGATTTCTTTTAGAAATAGATAGAAATAGTAAGATTAGTCTAGCTGTTTTCCATATTCATGTCAGACTGTCCTACAATGTTGTTTTAAAGTATTTCCTGGGATTTCTGAACTTCTTAATGTTGGTGTGTTGAATTAATGAGTATTGTGTTTTTTATTATTTATTATTAAATATTATAAAACCTTTCAACTGTGGCTGTTTTGTGTAGAGATGAGTTAAGCTCTTAGAGTTCTTGCATGTATTTGGTGATACTGTACAAAGCCACTCCAATAGCCTTGCTGTTCATCACAATTACTAATTGGATAATAATAACATTACACAGTAGAACTGGTCACCCTTTGGATAGGGCCTTATTAGTCACTGATAAGAGTAGTTGGTGGCAGTGATTTCTACCTTATAGTCTGGGCAGAGGAGGGCATAGCTGGAGAACCTGGAGAACCTGTGGCCTTCCACAGGAGTGTCTGTGTGTTTGTATATAACTCATATCTCAAAGTGTGTGTGTGTGTCAGCTACCTGGCCAGAGACACAAAGCACTGATTGGACAGAGAGGGTACTGGAGGTTTTGGCTTGACTACTTGGCTGAGAGCTGAACCCTATAGCTGTGTCTGTGGGGAATTTTATTGGGGATCTGGAGAGAAAGGGAGAAACCAGCCCCAGACTGACTGTGATCTCTGTGTGCTCTTAAGGGAAATTGTACTTTACTGTGTGTGTACTTATCCTCCCAATGTGGACACCCCTCCCTGATGCTATTGGTAAAGATTAAGGCTCCTTGATTACTGGACCAGTGCATGGGCGTCACACCATGCACTGATCAAGGTTGCACTTGAAGAGGGTCAGTGACATACTCTGTGTGACGTGTATCTGAAGTCTATTTCAGAGATGGGGCAGCCCCTGGGAGACAAACCTGTCTCTCCAGCAGGTTTTGTTAATGTCACATATTAGATTTAGATCTGCGCAAATCAATTAACCAAGAGAGTTCTTCAAGGTTGCTTTGAAAAAAGACAATTTTATCCAGTCTATTTAGCCAGTTCACAAATAAAGAAATAAAATGTCTGAATAGGTTATAAATTAATTAGGAATGTTGTTTACTCTGGTGTCTTTACTGTCTTCTCAGTTCTAAACAGCCCTACCTCTTATTGTCTAAGCTTGTTCTTGTTTGCCCTACATTTGGATTAACCCCCCCCCATCCCCCAACCATAACAACTAGATTATCTCATTTCCAGAAAGGCCTATTTCCATAAAACAGTTCTACTGGGGAAAAACAGTTTCAGAGAATCTGACTTTGCCATATTTCCATTGTTCTGTGATTTGGGAGTATGTGGTTCTTCCCCAGCATAACAGTGCAACCAAAGAAAAAAAAAAAAAAAAAAACAAACTGAGAGCTGAAAAGACCACAGTGAAGAACTTCTCAAAAGCAAACTTCACACTTCTTAAGACTGGAGTGGTATCCTTCAAGGCCCTCGAGCCAGTGGAAACCACAACCCACGCTGCTGAAACCCTTACAAATGCCTTCTACGAGCACCTCCAGGAATGTATGGATCAAGCAATCCCTAATAAAATCAAGACCCTTTCCACCAAAGGCAGGCGCCCAGTCTGGTGGACTCCAGCCATAAACAAACTCTACAACAAGAGGAGAAAGCTACTACATGACAGAGGAAAATCCCTAAATGGGAAGGCATCTCTGATCAATACTAGCAAAAAACTACGATCACTCATAAAATCATCCAAGGCCAACTTTGAGAGAAAAATCGCTAATGACACAAAAGACAATCATAAAGCCTTCTTTAGCTATGTTAGAAACCTGGGTGGAAACTCCCAGATATGCTCAGAATTAGTCCAAAATGATAAAAATCACTGAACCCACAGACATTGCCAACATACTGGCAGACAGGTTCAGTGCAAATTTCTCCCTCCCCCCCAAAAGGAGAAATATCTATCCCACCAGAGTCTAGCCTCCCAAACATCTCAGATGCCCAGGTGAGAGCTGCTCTCTCTAAAGCAAAAAACACAGCATCAATGGGACCGGAAAGTGTCCCCGGCTGTGTGCTACACGAACTCAATGAGGAACTAAACCCACACATAAGGCTGCTGTTTAATCTTAGCCTTACTACAGGATACATACCCAAAGAATGGCGTACGGCAACTGTGGTCCCACTCCACAAAGGCGGTGCTTCTACGGACCCTGGAAATTACCACCCCATAAGCTTGACGAGCCTTGTCTGCAAAGCTATGGAGAGGATCATAATGGAACTCATAAATAAAGACATTGGGGACCTACAGACACTGGATCCTACCCAATTTGGCTTTGTCAAGGGCAGATCCTGCCTCTTGAACTTGGTCGACTTTTTCGAAACAGTCACTAAGGCCATTGATGAGGGTAAGGCAGTTCACACTGCCTACCTTGACCTAGCAAAAGCGTTCGACACAATACCCCACTCGGGCATCATAGAAAAGCTCACCAGCTTAGATGTAAACCCATATGTCACAAGATGGGTTGCAAACTGGCTCAAGGACAGAACACACAGGGTTAGAGTTGCTGGTGCCATGTCAGACTCTAAGCCGGTCACGAGCGGTGTCCCACAGGGCTCAGTCCTGGGCCCCCTCTTGTTTGACATTTATTTTTCTGAAGTGCAGGCAAACATAGGGAGATTGTGGATGACAAAATTTGCAGATGACTGCAAACTGGGCACCATAATTGACACTCCATCAGACACAGACATCCTCCAGAAAGGTCTCATAGAAATGGATAACTGGTGCCAGAGCCATGGCCTTAAGCTAAATGCCAAAAAATGTATAGTCATACCCTTTGGGAAAAACAAGGTAACCCCTAATTACCACATAGGTGGTAATCCATTAAACATGGAAGAAGTTATCAGGGACCTGGGGACCCAAGTTGACAGTAACCTCTCTTTTGACACTCACATTGCCAAAGTGGTTAGGAAGACCTTCTACATTGCCCACCTGATCATGAAGGGATTCACATCCAGATCAGGAGAGGTCATTGTACCCTGTACTCTTCACTTATCAGACCAATGATTGAGTACAACGCCCCATTCGAATGTACCTTACCCGACACCTGCAGCAGTTGGAAAGACCCCAAAAGTTCCTCACCAAAAGGATAAAGGGGCTCAAACATATGTCATACGATGCCCGACTGAAGAAACTCCAGCTCTATTCAGTCGCATACCGTCTGCTCAGAGGTGATCTGTGCCTGACATACAAGGCCATGTCCAACCCGAATTAATGGACATGCTCCACCTCAAAAATCCAAATCCACCAGAGCCACGAGAGCAAGAGACTTAAACCTCAACACGGATATAAATAGGACGTGCTGGAGGGACAGATTCATCACACAGAGACTCCCTACACTATGGAACAGAATCCCAGTCCATGTGAGGCAGAGCCCCTCACTGACTCTGTTCAAGAGAAATCTTGACGAGTGGATGGGAGATCGTAGGTTTACCCCGGGAATCATCTCTGTATCACTGCTGGACAGAGGCACAGCAAACTAATGGGTATAGTATTCTCATCCTAAGGGGTGGTGAAAGCCACACACACTCTGGCTAGGCTTATAAATGCCCTAGGGCAGATAGCCTAGTATGAACCTATGAACCTATGAACCTATGAATGCTTTGTCATGTAGCCCATGTGGGTATGACCCTAGCCCTGAGCAGCATCCTACCATCAACCAGAATGATACCACAGTACAAGCAGAAAATGATTGATTTTTAACAATTGGCTAAGTCTCTGGTGTCATTCTAAGGGGATCCAGTATCTGTCTGCCTGGGATGACATGATTGACAGACCTTGATGCTTTGGCAGAGATGGCCTGCATCTGTCACCCCTGGGATTATGGATACTGGCCAAGGCTCTTGCCACCCCATAGTGCCTTTTTAGGCAGTTTTCCAAAGACCAAATTACCTTTGTAACAGCTACAAACAAATGCAATCTGAGGGTCATGCTGCTCAATGCTAGAAGTCTAAATATCAAAATGCATTTGCTTGAAGAACTCCTTAAAATGGAGAACATTGACATTTGTGCTGTAACAGAGACCTGATTCAAGGCAGCAGAAAGCACCACTGCACTACCAGGCTATAACTCGTTCCACACCTTTCGGCCCCAGAACCTGGACTGAAGCTCCAAAGGCAGTGGTGTTTCCATATTCATAAAGGATACGCACACCTCCTGACTGGTAGCCCAAAATAACGCATCAGAGATACTTTAGGTGTAGCTAACATTGGGTAAGACAGTGATTCAGGTGGTAGCCTGCTATAGGTCCCCAACCATGTCCCAAGACTTGCACTCCATGTTCCTAAGCACCCTGGAGAATATTAGGGTCCAACCTAACACTCTCTTACTGGGTGACTTCAACTACCCCTCCATTAACTGGATAAACTACTCATGTACCAACACACTTGCTCAACATTTCCTGGAGTTCATTAATTCCAATGCCCTGGGCCAGCTCATTCTTAATCCCACTAGAGGCAGCAACATCCTTGACCTGGTCATTACTAACATGGGCGACCATTGCTCTACACCAGTATTCAGCTCCTCCCTGGTTAGATCTGACCATAAACTAATCACCTTGGAAATCCACATACCCCCCTCCCCCCACCCCCGCAAAGGTAACCACCATGAAAAACTTCTTCAAAGCTAACTTTAGGCTCCTAAAAACAGAGGTGGCTAACTTCACGGCACCCATGCAAATGGAGAATAGTTGCATGACCGCAGAATCATGCACCAATGCACTGTACGAAAACGTACACAAATGCATGGATCTCGCCATACCCAATAGAAGCAAGATGCTCTCCTCTAAAAAAAGGAATCCAATCTGGTGGTCCCCTGCCATAAACAAACTCTACAACTGAAGGCGGAAACTGATGCAGAATAAGGTGAAGTCCCAAGACTGGAAAAACTCCCTTATCAGCCTCAACAAAAAGTTGAAATCCCCTCATCAAATCCTCTAAAGCTAGGTATGAAAACAGAATTGCAGCAGATAGCAAAGACAACCAAAAGACCTTCAATAGTTATGTAAAGAATCTCCACGGCAATGCCCAGATTTGCTCTAAGCTACTGCACAATAGTACCTCCTATACCGAGCCAACAAATATTGCCAGTATACTGGCCAACAGATTCAGTGGCAACTTTACCCCCCCCCCCAAAGGACCAATCACAATACCAGTAGATTGCCAGGCACCCAATATTACTGCTGTGCAGGTTAAAACAGCACTGTCCAAGACCAAGAATACAGCTTCTATGAGACCCGACAATATCCATGGTTGTGTTCTACATGAACTACAGAGTGAACTGGCACCTCACCTGTGTGCCCTGTTCAATCACAGCCTCACCTCAGGCTTTGTCCCTACAGAATGGCGGACTACTACAGTCATCCCTCTCCACAAAGGAGTAGCGACTACAAAGCCTGGGAACTATTGCCCCTTTAGCCTGATGAGTCTGATATGCAAAGCTATGGAATGCATCATAATAGACCTAATAAACAAGGATATAGGGAATTTCCAAACTCTGGATCCCACACAGTTTGGTTTTGTGAAGAGTAGATCATGCCTGCTCAACTTGGTTGACTTCTTTGAGTCAGTCACCAGAACTGTGGATGAAGGCAAGGTGGTTCATACAGCCTACCTTGATCTGGCCAAGGCTTTTGATACCATTTCCCACTCAGGAATCAAAGAAAAACTCACTAAGCTTGCCATCAACCCCTATATCACTAGGTGGGTTTCAAACTGTCTCACAGATAGAACCCACAGTGTGAAAGTAGCTGACTCCAAGTCAGACTGCCAACTAGTCACGAGTGGAGTCCCACAGTGTTCAGTCCTGGGTCCTCTCCTATTTGGTATCTACTTCTCTGAAGTCCAGGCCAACACAAAGGGACTCTGGCTGACAAAGTTCGCAGATGATTGCAAGTTGGGAGCTATTATTAACTCCCCAAATGATGTTGACATCCTACAGAATGGCCTCACTGTGACCAATGACTGGTGTCAGAACCATGGCCTTAAGCTCAATGCCAAAAAATGTGTCGTCATCCCCTTTGGGAAAAAACTGGTTTGCATGAATTACCACATTGATGGTAGTCCACTGAACACAGAAGGCATTATAAGAGATCTGGGAGCACAGGTTGACAGCAAACTCTCTTTTGACCACCACATTGCCACTGTGGTCAGAAAGCCCTTCTATGTGGCACATCCCATTACTTAGGATTTTGCATCCAGGAAGAAAGAGGTTATTGTCTCTCTCTACTCTTCCCTGATTAGGCCAATCATCGAGTAAAATGCTCCATTTGGCATGTACCTCATTAGACACCTGCAACAACTAGAGAGGCCACAAAAGTACCTCACAAAGAGGACCCTAGGCCTTAAACACTTGTCCTATATGGACAGAATCAAAAAACTCCAACTATTCTCGGTCTCATATCGCCTACTTACAAAGTCATGTCTGACCCAACTCTGTTAGAAATGCTATATCTAAAGAAATCCCAATCCCTCTGCACCACATGCTTCAGAGACCTCAACCTCATTACCACAATTAACAGGACATGCTGGAGGGACAGGTTCATAACCCAAAGACTGCCCATGCTGTGGAACAGACTTCTCATACATGTCAAGCAGAGCACCTTGCTGACCCTCTTCAAGAGAAATCTTGATGAGTGTATTGGAAACAGAAAATTCACCCCGGGGATAACTCCAGTGGCTCTACTCAACAGAGACACTGGGAACTAAGGTCAGGTGGCACTATGCCAGGGTAATCCTATGGCTAGGCTTGTAAAGACCCCAGGGCCATTAGCCTAGTACACACCTATGAAGCTATGAACCTATTTTGCCTTGCTGAAAGTGGTTTCCAGTGGAACCATTTCGCAGGAATGGGATTCGCTAAAATTGCCTTCAATTATTTGACACAAATCTTTCTTCATCTACTCTTCAGCTATATTTTTTGTATCCAGTAATTATATTTAATATACTGAGTCCACGTTTTATGACACAGTCTGCTAGTGGAATCCCAAAACTCTTGTATTATTACCTATTTAGCAGAACATTCTGCAACAAAAACTTTAACCTTTCCTCTACAGTGTTAAGAAACCATATTTCCCATGTACTAGTATTGTTTTAGTCCATGTACACTATATTCAGATAACCAAAAAGGTACTAAAATATTCCCCTTTCCATAGTCAATTTACAGTTTTGTGTAACCTTGCCCTTGCCTTACACCCCATTTCCATGTATTACCTATTACTGAACAGGATACACAGGCTGCTATATAAATTGAGAAAATGATCTTAGCTAGGACATAGTTACAAGTATAAAACTATCAAAGAGTTTTAGGAAATGCAAAGTAATTGAGTCAAAAGACCATTTAAATCTAGTCAATACCTACCTTCATGCTGGAAACCCCTCCTCAAGAATGACAAAGAAGGTTATTCCTGGAGTAAATTCATGGGTACCCATCCAATCATCCAGGTTTAATTGGAAGAATGCTAGGGTGTCACTTTGTTTAACTTACACAGAAAGTCTGTTCCAGATCTGCAATAGGTGTTGGGCTATAAATTTGCCTCTCCGGTATGTTTTATTTATGTTTAGGTAGAGATTTAAGTTCAGATTTGTGATATTAATCGGAGCTATTTGACTTGCCAAGATCAAGGAGGATTAGGTTTCCTACTAGCGCAGAATACAAGGCATAGATCACCCCATAACAGCTTATAAAAAACTGAGTAAAGGAACAACCATTCAAGCCTTTCTTGATAGCTCAGGGACTTTAGGCCAACAGTCATCTTGGATAGAAACCTCTGGGACCTTTCCAGTTACTTAATGTGTCTAGAAAGGCATATCCAAAAGGGGGTGCTGTTCTCAACAACTAGTCTAATTAGGTCTACAAAGAGAGTTATGATAACTTCCTTTGACCTGGATTATATGTCTTTAGATATGAGTTGGGATAAATAGAAGGATTTTCTGACTACTGTTGCTACATAGTGGATGAAGAATGGAAAACAGCAACAGTCATCCCTCTGCACAATGGTGGGCCATTTACAGACCCTGGAAACCACAGACACATACGTCTCACTAGTATTATATGCAAAGCCATGGAAGAATTATCATGGAAATGATCAATAATGATATAGTAAACCTCCAGACACTGTACCCAATGCAGTTTGGTTTCATCAAGGATAGGTCATGCCTACTCAACCTGGTGGACTTCTTTGAGAATGTCACCAGAGCAATAGATGAGGGAAAATGGTTCACACTGCCTACCTTGACCTGGCCAAGGCATTTGACACAATGCTCCACTCAGGCATTGTTAACAAACTCAGGAGGTTAGGTACAAATCTGTATCTCACCTGATGGGTAGCCAACTGTCTCACAGACAGGACCCAGGAAGTTAGAAATGGGGAGTACACCTCTACAAAGAGGCCAGTCAAAAGTGGAGTCCCTAAGGGATAGATCATTGGACCGCTCATTTTTGGCATTTACTTCTCTGAAATCAAAGCCAATATCGATGGCCTCTGGCTGACTAAATTTGCAGATGATTGCAAATTAGGAGCCATCATTGAATCCCACTCTGACACAAATGTTCTCCAGGAAGGGCTGGCACAGACAAACAACTGGTGTCAGAACCATGGACTAAAACTAAATGCCAAGAAATGCATAATAGTATCCTTTGGGAAGTTAACCAGCCCTTGTAGATACCATATTGAATAACACACCCCTCACAGTTGACCCACTAGTCAGGGACTTGGGGACACACATAGATAGTAATCTAGCCTTTGACCATCATGTGTCTATGATAGTGAGGGAATCATTTTATGTTGTAATAAACAAAGGTAATGCATCAAGGTCCAAGAAAGTCATAGTTCCACTGTATTCAGCATTAATCAGGCCTATCATTGAGTACAATGCCTCCTTTGGCATATACCTAACCAGGCATATCCAACAATTGGAACATCCACAGAGGTTCCTTACTAAAAGAATAAAGGTTGTAAGTAAAATGTCCTGTGCAGACCACCTCAAAGTCCTATACCTGTGTTCTGTCTCCTACATGCTTCTGAGGGGAGATCTATGCCTGGACCTCCTCCATAGCCACAAAATAAACAGCACCATAATTATCAGTTCTAAATACTTAAACCTTGCCTTTGCTATAAATAGGACCTTGCTGGAGAAACAGGTATGTATCCCAGAGATTACCCCGTGTTTGGAACAGACTCCCCATCCATTTGAAGCAGAGTTCCTCCCTAACCCAATTTAAGTGCAAGTTAGACAATTAGATGGGCAACAGGAAATTCATCCCTGGTTTGGCACCTATGTCTCTAATGGACAAAGGCAACCTGTACATGGTTCATCTCCAAGGCCCCTGTTTATAAATGGTTCATCTCCCAAGACCCTGCTTAAACTTATCAAGGGTACCAGAACTTGTCAGAGATTTGAGATGCATGGCTAGGCATAAAAAGGACCTTGTGGTCATTAACCCAGTAAACACATATGAACCTATAAAGAAGAGAGTGTTATCAACCCAGGTTCCAAGATCCCTGACTACAGTATTATTTTAGTGAGGGTTATTGGCTTTACTTTGTATTAAGGGAGAGAGTTATTTACCAAGGGTAACATTACTACACTTTTTAACCCCTTTTCCATAGACCAGTTGTTTACAATGGTTAGTTCCTGTTCTAATGGGTATCAGAGGGAGATTTCCCAATAAAACCCAGTTTGCATTAATCTGCAAACTTAGGTAATAAAAGGTCCTGATTCCCAGTCTGAAGACTGGAGAAGTAGATACAAAAAAGGAGGGATCCCAGTATGAAGCCCTGGGACACACCACTAGTTACCTTCATTCTTTCTAAGGAGGCACCTGCCACCTTAACTATGTGGGTTATATCTTTCAACAAACAGACGTATACCAGATGAATGAAGGTCGAGTTAGCACAAAATACAATCCAACAGGTAAAAACAAGCTCGACCACCACGGATGGACACATATAAAACTTTAATAGAAAAACGATAAAAAACAAAAAGTAAAAGGTAAGCACTTTCATGGCTGGAGGCTGCTTCTTCAAACCATAATATTCCATACAAACTGTTGCATTCTTAAAAGTACTAGTTACCCAATCAGAAAAATCAATCAGGTCACATGGCTACTCAGGAAGCGGTAGGGCAAAACATACTACAAGTAATCATAGGATCATAGGAGGTTACTATGCTATTGACCCTGAGGCCTTTATAAGCCTAGCCAATAGTTTAGCCCATGTTTAGTCAAGTCAACACCCAAACCCCCTGTCCAGCAGGGACATGGGTGGAATCCCAGGGGTGTATTTTCTGTTTCATATCCAGTTATCCAGGTTGTGTTTAAAAAGGGGTAATGAGGTACTCTGCTTGATGTGGAGAGGGAGTCTATTCCACAGATGGGGGAGTCCCTGGGACACAAATCTGTCCTGCCAACAAGTCCTATTGATATCACAGAACAGATTGAGGTCATGCATATGGGTTGCTCGAGTGGAGCTTGACTTGTGGATATGCAGCAGTCCAATCAAGGTGGGGCCTGAGATTGCTTTATATGCCAAACAGAGGTCACCCCTGAGGAGTCTGTATGAAACTGAGTATAGGGATATGACTTTTAGCCTATCTGTGTAGGGTAGGTGTTTGAGGCACTGGTGTCTCCCGGTGAGGAATCTCTGTGGTCTTTCCAGCTGCTGCATGTGCTTTGCGAGATACATGCCGAAGGGCGTATTGTACTCGATAATTGGCCTTATAAGGGAAGAATACAGGGATGTTATAACCTCTTAGTCCCTGGATGAGATATCCTTACTTATGAGGTGGGCCATGTAGAAAGCTTTCTGTACAACGGAAGCAACATGGTGGTCAAAAGTCAGGGTGCTATCAACCTGGGTGCCCAAATCCGTCACTATTGATTGTGTACTTAGGACATTGTTACTAATGTGATAATTTGTGGGGATGTCATTCTCCCCAAAGGGATGTTGATGCATTTTTTGGCATTCAGCTTGAGGCCATGTTTTTGGCACCAGTCATTTGTTTGGGTGAGACCCTCTTGGAGGGCGTCCATATCACTTGGGTAATTGATGACTGCATCCAGCTTGCAGCCATCTGCAAAATTGGTCAGCCATAGTCCACTGGTTTTGGCTTGTATCTCGGAGAAGTATATCTCGAATAACAGAGGCCACAACACCAATCCCTGGGGTATGCCCCTCATTACAGGTCGACTGCTTGAGGTGGCTTGCCCTATTTTGATTAGGTGGGTTCTATCAATGAGCCAGTTTTTTACTCATCTGGTAAATTATGGATTGATGCCTAGTTGAGAGAGTTTATCTACCATGCCTGAGTGGAGAATAGTGTTGAAAACTTTGGCCAGGTCAAGGTAGGCATGTGCACTGTCTTCCCCTCATCTATGGCTTTGGTGACTGTCTCAAAGAAGTCAACCAGATTTAACACACATGACCTCCTTTTGACAAAGCCAAATTGTGTGGGATCAATTGTTTGGAGGTTGCCAATGTCCCTGTTAATGAAGTCCATGATAATCCATTCCATGGCTTTGCAGATCAAGCTAGTTAGGCTGATGGGTCTATAATTTCCCAGATCGGTGGACGCTCAACCTTTGTGTCAAGGGATGACAGTGGCTGTCCTCCACTCAGCTGGGACAAATATGGTATTCAGGCTTTGGTTGAATAGGGTGTCTAATGGTGCTGCAAGTTCATGTCTGAGTTCATGTAGGATGCAGCCAGGGATGTTATTGGGTCCCACGGAGGCTGTGTTTTTTGCCTTTGAGAGGGCAGTGATGACCTCTTCCCTAGAGATAAGGGGTGGGGGGCAGGTACTGGGGATGTCCTGGTTTACTGATGGGGGGAAGGAGGGGAGAAGTTTTCCATTGAATCTGTCAGCTAGCAGATTGGCTATACCAATAGCATTTGTGTATGTGGTGTCCTTGACCACCAGTTCTGAACAGATCTGGGTGCTTCCTTTAAGATTTTGGACATGTGTGAAGAAGGCCTTATGATTGTCTCTACTAGATATGGCCAATTTGGACTCGAAGGTGGCTTTAGAGGATTTCACTAGTGCTCTTATTTGCTTGTTCAGGGTAAGGAGAGATTGCTTCCAATTGAGCACCAGCTCCTTCTTGGTCCTGGACAGTAATTATTTCCTTTTGTTATATAGTTTATTTATTCCAGATGTCCACCAGACATGTTTACTCTTCCTTGCAGGGGATGATTTTGTCCTATGGGGTATTCCTGATTCAATGCATCTATATAAATGCTCGCATAGTACTTTGGTGTAGATTTGGACATTGGTGCCAGTTCCTACAGTGGTGGAGGGGGCTGTGAAGCTGGTTATACCACCCCTCAGGAGATTGTAATCAGCTTTAGAGAAGTTTTTTTGTTTGACTCTCGCTAGAGGGGGGTCAGAGGGGATGGTGACTTCGAAAGTGACCGCTTTATGGTCAGATCTTATCAGGGAGGATGATATTGTAGGGGTGCTGCAGTGGTTACTCATGTTGGTTAATACCAGGTCCAAGATATTATCACCTCTTGTGGAGGTATCGACTAGCTATTCCAAGGCATTTCCACAATCTATGGCTGGACAATTAAAGTTACCCAGGATCAGGGTAAAGGGTTGAATCTTGATAGATTTGAAGAAGTCCAGATAGGTGGACTGTGCATCTTGAGTCAAATTTGGGGACTTGTTGCTAGCTATAATTTGAATAGGGATCTTGTCAATGGTTAACTGCACATGAAGTGTCTCCTGTGTGTCACACTTTTGACCAGCATGGAGGTGTGTCTGTCTTTAATATATATTGAAACTCCACCTCCTTTGGCTTTGCTGCCCACAGTTTGGGGTCTGAATGTGTGATAGGATGAGTAACCAGGTAAGCCTGGAGTGCTCTCCGCAGCTTTAGGTTCATACTAGGCTATCTGCCCTAGGGCATTTATAAGCCTAACCAGAATGTGTTTGGCTTTCGCCACCCATTTTAAATTAATTTTGCTATGCCCTTTTTCGAGGTTAGTATGCCGTGCCTCTGTCTAACAGTGACACAGAAGTGATACCCGGGTTAAACCTACGATCTCCCATCCACTCATCAAGATTCCTCTTGAAGAGAGTCAATGAGGGACTCTGCCTAACCTGGACTGGGATGTTATTCCACAGTGAAGGGAGCCTCTAGGTTATGAATCTGTCCCTCCAGCATGTCCTATTTATTTCAGTACTGAGGTTCAAGTCTCTCGAGCACGTAGCTCGATGGGATTTGGATTTTCTGAGGTGCAGCATGTCCATTAATTCCGGGTTGGACATGGCTTTATACGTCAGGCACAGATCACCCCTGAACAGGCGGTATGCCACTGAGTAGAGCTGGAGTTTCTTTAACCGGGCAGCATATGGCATCTGTTTGAGCCCTTTGATCCTCTTGGTGAGGTACTTTTGGGGTCTTTCCAGTTGCTGCAGGTGTCTGGTAAGGTACATCCAAAAAGGGGCATTGTACTCAATTATGGGCCTGATGAGGGATGAGTAAAGAGGCACGATGACCTCCCCTGATCTAGATGTGAATCCCTTCATGATTAGGTGGGCTATATAAAATGTTTTTCTAACCAATTTGGCCACGTGGTTGTCAAATGAGAGACTGCTATCAACTTGGGTCCCCAGGTCCCTAATTACTTCTTCTGTACTTAATGGATTACCACCTATGTAGTAATTTGTGGGCACTTTGTTTTTGTCAAAGGGGATGGCTATACACTTTTTGGCATTTAGCTTGAGGCCATGGCTGTGGCACCAGTTGTCTGTTTCTATGAGGACCTTTTGGAGGATGCTTGTGTTGGCTGGAGAGTCGATTATGGCACCCAGTTTGCAGTCATCTGCGAACTTGGTCAGCCACAGTCCTTCCGTGTTGGCCTGTACCTCCGAGAAACATATACCGAACAAGAGAGGTCCCAGGACTGAGCCTTGTGGGACGCCACTTGTAACTGGTTTGGAGTCTGACATGGCTCCAGCAATTCTAACCATGTGGGTTCTGTCCTTGAGCCAGTTTGCAACCCATCTAGTGACATAGGGGTTTATATTTAAGCTGGTGAGCTTACCTATAATGCCCGAGTGGGGTATTGTATCGAAGGCTTTTGCGAGGTCCAGGTAGGCTGTGTGGACCACCTTCCCCTCATCAATGGCCTTGGTGACTGTTTCAAAGAAATCAACCAGGTTTAAGAGGCAGGATCTGCCCTTAACAAAGCCAAACTGGGTAGGATCCAGTGTCTGTAGGTCCCCAATATCTTTATTTATGAGGTCCATGATGATCCTTTCCATAGCTTTGCAGACCAAGCTAGTCAGGCTTATGGGGCGATAGTTTCCAGGATCCATTGAGGAACCACCTTTGTGGAGAGGGACCACTGTTGCTGTATGCCACTCTTTGGGTACATATCCTGTAGTAAGGCTGAGATTGAACAGTAGTTTTATTTGAAACAGGTTTCTGTGACTGCACAAATGTCAGCATCTTCCAGGGTTAAGAATGCTTGCAATGACTGCAGTTTCATGTTTAGACTCCTAGAGTTTAGCAGCATGACCTTTAATTTGCATTTTGTTGAAATTTTAATAGGTTCATAGGTAAGTACTAGGCTATCTGCCCGAGGGCATCTGTAAGCCTAGCCAGAATGTGTTGGCTTTCGCCACCCCCATAGATTAGTTCCCTGTGCCTCTGTCCACCAGTACCATTAGTTCCCTGTGTCTGTGTCCAGCAGAGCCACTGTAGTGATCCCCGGGGTAAATTTTCTGTTTCCTATCTACTCGTCAAGGTTTCTCTTGAAGAGTGTTAGTGAGGGGTTCTGCCTAATGTAGATTGGAATCCTGTTTCAAACCATGGGGAGTCTCTGGGACACGAATCTATCCTTCCAGCACGTCCTATTTATCGTTGTGGTGAGGTTTAGATTCCTAGAGCGTGTGGCTCTCGGGGATTTGTTTTTTTTAGGTGGAGCATGTCCATCAATTCTGGGTTGGACATGCCCTTGTGTCTCAGGCAGAGATCACCTCTGAGTAAGCGGTATGCAACCGAGTACAGCTGGAGTTTCTTCAGTCAGGCTGCATAAGGCATCTGTTTGAGGCCAGTACCTCTTGTTGAGGTACTTATATGGTCTTTCCAGCTGTTGCAGGTGTCTGGTAAGGTACATCCCAAATGGGGCATTGTACTCTATGATGGGTCTGATGAGTGATAAGTAGAGGGGCACAATAAACTCTTTTGTTCTATATGCAAACCCTTTTGTGATTAGGTGGGCCACACAGAAGGATTTTCTAACCACCTTGGCAATATGATTATCAAAGGAGAGATTACTATCTACTTGGGTCCCCAGATCCCTTATTACATTTTCTGTATTTAGGGGACTACCACGTATGTGGTAGTTCACAGGTATTTTGCTTTTTCCAACAGGGATGACTATGCACTTTTTGGCATTTAGCTTGAGGCAATGATTTTGACACCAAGTATCCAGCTCAGTGAGACCCTTCTGGAGGATGTCTGTATCAGCCAGGGAGTCATTTATGGCCCCCAGTTTGCAGTCGTCTGCAAACTTGGTCAGCCATAGTCCTCCTGTGCTTGCCTGTACCTCTGAGAAGTATATACCGAACAGAAGGGGTTCTAGGACTGAGCCCTGGGGGATGCCACTTGTAACCGGTTTAGAGTCTGATCTAGAGCCCGCAACTCTCACTGTGTGGGTTCTATCAGTGAGCCAACTGGCAACCCATCTCGTGATGTAGGGGTATATGTTCAGGCTGGTGAGCTTGTCTATAATACCAGAATGGGGAATGGTGTCGAAAGCCTTTATGAGGTCTAGGTATTCTGTGTTGACCTCCTTTCCCTCATCTAAAGCCTTGGTAACTGTCTCAAAGAAGTCCACCAGGTTTAGGAGGCATGATCTGCTCTTAAGAAAGCCAAACTGGGTAGGGTCCAATGTTTGGAGGTTCCCAATGTCTCTGTTAATGAGTTCCATGATGATGCGCTCCATAGCCTTGCAGACCAGGCTACTCAGGCTTATAGGGCGATAGTTCCTGGGGTCCGTTGTGGCTCCACCTTTGTGGAGCAGGATAACTGTTGCTGTGCACCATTCTATGGGTACATAGCCTGTAGAGAGGCTGAGTTTGAACAGTGTGGTTAGGTGAGGGGTTAGTTAATTTTCGAGTTCGTGTAAGACACAGCCTGGGACACCATCCGGTCCCATTGAAGCTGTGTTTTTGGCTTTGGACAAGGCTGTTTTAACCTGTGTGTCAGTGATTGCTGGGGCTCTACATTCTTCTGGTATGGTTATTGACCCTTTAGAATGAGAGGGGGGTGAAGTTTGCAGTAAACCTGTCTGCCAGAATGTTGGCAATATCAGTCGGTTCAGTGTATTTTGTACCATTCTGCACTAACTCAGAGCAGATCTGAGAGTTTCCACTTAGGTTCTTCACATAGCTAAAAAATACTTTGTGGTTATCTTTGGACTCCTTGGCAATTTTTCATTTGAAGCTAGCCTTGGATGATTTTATGAGGGATCGTAGTTTCTTGCTGATACTGATCAGGGATGTCTTTCCTTCTTGGGATTTTACTCTTTTCTGTACTAGTTTTCTCCTTCTATTGTATAGCTTGTTTATGGCAGGGTCCACCAGACTGGTTTCCTTTTCTTGGAGGAGTAAGTCTTGGTTTTGCTTGGGATAGCATGATCCATGCATTATTGCAGGTGCTCATAGAGTGCCTTTGTGAGGGATTCAGCAGCTTGGACAGCATTGTCATTTAGCATGGGGGCTGTGAACCTTTCCACTCCGGTCTTAAGTAATGTGAAGTTTGCTTTTGAAAAGTTTTTCATGGTGGTTTCCTTGATTGGGGGTGGGAGTGGAATGTGGATATCCAGAGTGATTAGTCTATGGTCTGATCTAATCAGCAAGGTGTTGACCTCCGGTGTAGAACACTGGTCACCCATGTTGGTGATGACCAGGTCCAATATGTTGTCACCTCTGGTGGGGGTGTTAACCAGTTGATCCAGGGCATTTGAGTTTATAAATTCTAGGAAGCATTGGGCAAGGGCATTAGTACTTGAGTAGTTCTCCCAGTTAATGTTTGGGTAATTGAAATCACACAATATTAGGGTGTTTGGTAGGACCTTCATATTTTCCAGTGTCTCCAGAAATGCAGAATGGGGGTCCTGGGTCATGGTGGGTGATCTGTAGCATGCTACAATTTGAATTGCAGTTTTTCCCACTGTTAGTTGCACATGGATGATCTCTGAGGCATTGTGCTGTGCCACTAACCTGGAGGTTTGGGTATCTTTGATGAATATGGATACACCCCTGCCTTTTGTGTTTTGGTCCACATTCTCTGGATGAAAAGTATGGTATGAGTTATAGCCTGGTAGTGCTGGGGTGCTCTCTGGAGCCTTAAACCAGGTTTCTGTTAATGCACAGATATCGATGTTCTCCATACTGAGTAGTGCCTCGAGTGTATGCATTTTGAGGTTTAGACTTCTGGCATTGAGTAGCATTACCCTTAGTTTTTGGTTACTTGTGTTATTTACGGTGGTGGGTTTGTCTTTTGAGCCTTGCTTAAAAAAGGCACTATGGGGGTGTCAAAAGCCTTGGCCAATATTCGAAAGCCTAAGGGTGACAGGTGCAAGCCGTCTCTTGCAAAGCAACGTGGCTTGTCGAGCATGTCATCCCAGGTGGACATATACTGGATCCCCTTTCAATGGCACCAGAAACTTAGCCAATTGTTGAAATTGATCATTTTTTATTTATACATTTTTCTTTATATGTTGGTAGTATTGACCTCATGAAAAGGCATTATCGGGAAGGCAAGGGCCTTTGCCAGAAGCTTGAAGCCCAAGTGAGACAGATGCAGGCCATCTCTAGCAAAGCATCATGGTCTGTCGATCATATCTTCCCAGGCTGTCAGGTACTGGGTCACCTTGGAATGACACCATAAACTAAGCCAATTGTTAAAGTCAATCAGTTTCTGTTTGTATTCAGGCATTATTCTGGGTAATGGTAGAATGCTGTTTAAGGCTAGGGACATACCTGTCTGGAACACATATTCAGTAAGCTCAATCATGTGTCTCTTCATATAGTCCAGGGAGGTATGCCTCAAGTCGTTCACACCAACATGAACTATGACAGACTCATAACAGTACCTGCTGTTGAGAGACTTGACTGCATGTGTGCTGTGGTGGATTCCGGCACCTGACAAACAAAAAACGTGCCTTTCTCCTTATCCAGCCTGGTGAGAGGCACATCTGTGAGTCTCACAATGGAGTCTCCCATGACTAATATGTTGGGTTTATGCTTAAGCCTTAGTGGTTGTGAGACACTGGTGTGTGGACTATCCATAGTATGTGGTGTGGAGGGTTGTGGAGTTCTCATGTGCTTTTCCTTCTGAGATCTCCTTTGTTTGGGTTTGTTTTTGTTGATGACCTCCATATATGTGGGTGTGTGTTGTGTAGTTGTAGGTGGTGTTTGAGGTGTATTGATTGTGTTGACAACCTTCTCAGTGCCAGATGTACTGGCTAGTGAGAGAGAGAGAGTGTAGACTCTAGCTTCTTTATGCAATTGCATTTCTCACAAATTGTGTTCCTAGGTGGTAGTAGTAGATGGTTGTCTGTGTACATGAGGCAATATTCTAAGCAATTACAATGTGAAGTCATAGCAATACCTACTAGTATAATATTGTCTAATGTCTCCTGTCCAACTGTAGTCGTTTACTGTGTTGTTAATATTTTAATTATTACTGTATGTGCATTAGTCTTACTGTCATTCAAACTATGCGTTCATTGTTATGTCTTGCATGAGGGCGAAAGCAATGTAATTTCATTCCAAGTGCACTACTGTGCATATCTGATCGACAATAATGTTTACTTTGATTGACAAAACTATTCATAAGACCATTCTAAAAAAATATAAAATCAATGCCTTAAGCCATGTGCTTGTAAAATTAGTTTGATGGAAACATCATTATTCAAACCTGCTTTTAATAACATAATTCACCTAAGTTCAGCATGTACAGTAATGTTTCTGATATCCCCTCCTCTAATGGTACATTTAATGCACTCTAAAATAGCAAATTTAAAACAATGAGCAGAGCCAGAATCAGATACATGTTTAGTTAAAGTATTTGTAATTTTTTGTTGCGAATGTCCCCAACATGCTGAATTATTCTCTCTTTCAGCATCCTGTTTGTTTTTCCTACATAAAAACTGCTGCATGCTTGACATTTTGCATAACAAATCACATTCAAACTCATGCAGTTAGCATAAAAGTCAAAATGGATTTGATGGCACAAAGAGGGATGTCCAATAGAGCTTGTAGTCAAAATATGTTTGCATGCTTGACAAGATCAACATGGGAAAGTACCTGTATGATCCGACAAAGGAAAATTGTTGTATTTGGTGTATTTACAGCACAGTTCTCTTTTTAAAGATTTATTATTGCAAAAAGAAAAACTCATTGTGGGTCCTAGTGCCCTTCTAACTGTTTCATTTGTCATCAGAACTGGCCTGTTCTTTTTTATAATCTCACAGATCACTCCTACATTGTTTGTAAGTACAACTTGAGAGATGACACTTTGTCTATCTGACCTATTAAGAGCTACTCCATTATATTTCTTAAACTAGGGTCATGCAGTAGTTTTCCTTAGGGAACGTACTTCACATACTGCTTCATCTACTTGATTACATGAGTACCCTCTTGTCAAGAATCATTCAGACATCTGTGTTAGTGCTTCATCTGCACTATTGTCCATATTGTGAAGCCTCGATGTTCTGAGCAACTAACCCTTCAGTACATTCCGAGTGACGTGTCTGGAGTGCATGCTGGTTTTACCCAAAATATTGTTCTTTATTTATTTAGCATTTGTTTACTGGGAAAGTCCAACTTGGAACTAAGCCAATTTTCAGCAGAGGCCCAGGGATTAACTTTCCAGATGCATGTCTTTGTGATATGGGAGGAAACCGGAGCACCTGGAGGGAATCCACATGAATGCAGGGAGGACATGCAGACTCCATACAGAAGGCACCCCAGTCGAAAATCGAACCGGAGAACCTCTTGTTGTAAAGTGATAATGCTACCACTGCACCATCTTTTTGAAAGACTTCCTAAAAATCTTAGTCTCTATTTTGCTATGTACGTCCTTGGATGCATGTGCATCCTTGGAATGTCACCCAGACTGCTACTATGGTTGGAGCCAATGAAGATCATTAGGGCATCCTGGAACTACACATCATTTTTTGCTGCTGTGTGTGGTTTTAATGATCTACGTTCATTCCCCACCTCATGTTCATCTGTTATGTTCAAGAGTTACTCCTCTCTATGGACAATGCCTCCTCACAGGGGAATGCTTGGATGAACACCACCACCCCACTTCACCCCATCCGGATGGACACAGACATCTCTCCCTGCCAGGTCGTCAAACACCCATACTGCTAAATGAACCTCGGTAACCTGGGCCATAGTTAATGCTTTATCCCATTACAGTGCTGGCATTTCTATCATCGTTAAAGTAATATCATTACTGCAGAACCTCGACCTGCACAACATCAAATGGCATGATTACAAATTGCATCTCTGACATGCTTATTCAGACATTCAGCTGGGATTACAGACAGTATTTTACCCTGAGTCACATCCTCGTTTATTACACCATCCTTCTTGAATGAATTGGCATTTGCTCAAGAATTCACATTGACTTATACTGCTGGGCACCCCAATTTTCAAACTGCTAAGTATATAACAGGGTGAAGTGCAGGTTATCTTTCACTCACGGCATGCAAATTACAACAGATACAGTTACAGCAGGGACAGTCATTTCCAGCTACATGTCAGGACTCCTTCAGCTATTCATTTTCCATCCTCCTAAAATCCTACTCACTCTGCAACATCAAAACTCTCTTCTGAGCATAACAAATATTTTGATATGAACAATGCTTTCTATAAAGAATAATATATTGCTGTTATAATCCTGGCATGATAGATTTGTACTGAGCTCTTGTAAAAATTACTTGAACTGAAAGTATGATCTCTGAAAATACCCCACGCTATGATCTCTAGTTGCAGCTTGCCTATTCTGCCCACGCAGCAAACATATTTTATCCTGGGATTTATATTATTTTTTTATTTATTTAGCTGTATAATTGCATGTACCATTTTATTGAACAGGTACTTTGAGGTGACAAATTATGCTTCATTTCATGTAAAGATTCCATTTAGGGTACTTAACCAAAGAAATTAATTGTTTATTACTATACCTTTTGTTATATGTTATAACAGTTTTGTAACACCAACTATGGCTGTATAACCTCATATGTATGTGTATGGGTCCACTTTTAAATCCTGAAATATCAAAATCTCGCTTTTTGAGATACTGAACTCAAGATTTTGGCATCTCGAAATTTAAAAGTGGGAAAAAAAACATTAACTAAAATAAAGTGTTTGCAAGGGGGCAAACCCCCCTGCACACCCCACACCCCCCCTACTTAAATATACCAACTCCGAGATTGCGCTACCGTGAAGAGAATGGAAAGTGCAACAGAAGAATTACCGTTCTCTTCACTGTAGTGCGATCTCAGAGCTGGTATATTAAAGTAGGGGGTTGTGGGGGAGGTGGGGGGATTTGCCCCCTTGCAAACACTTTATTTTAGCTGTGTTTATGTTTTTATTTTCCACTTTTAAATTTTGAGATACCGAAATCTCAATGTTTTGAGTTCGATATCTCAAAACTTGAGATTTTGGTATTTCGGGATTTAAAAGTGGACCCATGTGTATATATGTATGTATACTTTTTTATGATAGTGTGTGCGTGTGTGTGTGTGTGTGTGTGTGTGTGTGTGTGTGTGTGTGTGTGTGTGTGTGTGTATGTGTGTGTGTGTGTGTATAAACATGCAGTTTAATTAGACAGCCTATTCTGTCCTCCACTCAGAAATAGTGGCTTACCTTTAATCACCAGAGAAATATAGGCCAGCCAATAAACTGTCACAGTAAGTGCATCATATGTCACTGCCCTTTAAAATTCTTCACTAGGTCATTAATCTTACTGAATCGGTGAGTTTGTCTGGCAAAAGAAAATTCAGGACCACAGATCATAATAACCTGATAATTGATCAATGTAACATCTGTCGACTAGTATGTTCTCAGACTGATAATATTAAGTCTTGTTTGCTCATATACACTTATTCTGCTGTGGAAAGTCAGGGAACATTATAGAGTATGGACCCTTGAGGCTGACTGATCTTGTGCAGGTGAATGTATATATATATATATATACATATATATATATATATATATAGAGAGAGAGAGAGAGAGTTATAGGAGTGTGAGTGTGTATGGATGAAATTAATCACCCAAATGCATAGAGTAATTTCTTTCATGGTATATTAAAGATGTTGACTATCCAGGAGTTAAGTTTCATATTTTGCAGTTTATAGCTTTGGCCTGGCAAGTTATTAGTCAACTGTGTTGAACTCATCAATAAGGTCTTTACAAAAATTGCAAGAAGGGTGTTTAAAGTAAGCACTCTTGTCCAGTTTCCTGAAGGAGGATGCATCAACCCTACTTTTAAGGAAGTTCCCCCTTGACTCTTCAAAATCTTCAAAGTACAAGTTCAATTTTAATCATATTTTCTGAGAAAGTATTTCTTTATATATTTATTTTTGTATTTATCTGTGTATTTATTGCATTTGTTTGATTTGTTTATTTACTTACCTACTTATTTTTTAACTAGATGGCTAGACTTGACTGAGGGCCCTTTCCACACTCACCCTAGGTTAATGACAATAATATCTACAAAGACTATATTAAAGCCCTGACTACAATATAAATAAATATTAAGGATATCTGCTGATATTTTGATGACACTAATTGTGAGCCTTGGAACAGGTAGTCTGCATAGTCAGTTGATGGAATATATATTATGTCCATGGTTGTGGTACCTTGGATTATTACCCCTTCTCTGATGTAGAGCAGTTTTGAGCTGTTATATCTGTGTTTACTGGAGGGAACAGCCTTCATACTGAATGGATCAGGAGATTAATGCCACTATAAAAATAATTTAAATGATTTGCAACAAACTTCAGTATTCACTGTATTTATTTTGAAGTCATTCTTTATTTTTTTGGACTTCTGAGAAAGAAGCAAATATCAGCCAACAAAGACATAAATATAATTGATATGGTAGTAGTCTTTCATCTGAAGATTTTGATCAGCAAAGAGCTCTATAAGGCATTGCAGTATATAGTTGAAATGGCAAAATATATTCTTACAGTCAGAGACAGGAGAAAAGCTGTAACATATATCTTGATTCATATTACTCAAATTGTGTTTTTGCACTATTAAACACAAGTGCAAAATGGACAACATGAGAAAATTGTAAACTTGGCAGATCAGAAATAACTGATTCTCCATATTTTTCCAAGAAAACATTAGTTGGGTTCTCATTTCTACTCAAACAATTCATCTGTAATTTTCCTAGCAATAAAAACAATCTGCCTTCAAAAGAGAATTGTTACATACTAGAAGTTTTCAGAACTAACTCAAAAAACAAGCCACCCTGGTGAAATCACAAAATCAGTAGGCTGTATAACAGGAGGAAGAAAATCATGGCAGAAATTAGGAGGTGCAGCACCCAGCAGGATAAAAGCACTCTCATCAAACTAAACAAGCAACTCAGAGGACAAATAAAGTCTACCAAGGCCAAATTTGAGGTAAGTTTGGCTTCCCAGGCTAAGGACAATGACAAAGCATTCTTTAGCTATGTCCTCAGCCTCAAAGGCAATACACAATTGTGTGCAGATCTCATTGTAAATGGAGCCACCTATACTGAGATGGAAGATATAGCAAATCTCCTGGCTGATAAATTCAGCTCCAACTTAACCCCTCTGTCCCCTTCAACGTTCCCTCAGGAAATATCATCAAATATAACTCCCCCTACTATCAGTAGGTAACAGGTCCATAATGCTCTCTCTAAGACTAAGAACACTGCATCAGTGGGCCCAGACAATATCCCAGGATGCCTTCTAAATATCAGGAAACATGACCCATCAGGGCCTCTGGAACTACTCTGGAACTACTATTTAACTGTAGCCTCCAAACAGGCTTCATAACTCATGAATGGAGAAAGGCAACAGTCATCCCTCTGCACAAAGGTGGACCATCTACAGACCATGGGAACTACAGTCCCATACGTCTCACTAGTCTTATATGTAAAGCTATGGAAAGAATTATCATGGAGATGATCAATAGAAATATAGTAAACCTCCAGACACTGAACCCTACCCAGTTTGGTTTCGTCAAGGGTAGATCATGCCTACTCAGCCTGGTGGACTTCTTTGAGAAGGTCACCAATGCAATGGATAAGGGCAAAATCATTCACACTGCCTACCTTGACCTGGCCAAAGCATTTGACACAATACCCCACTCAGGATCTGTCATTGCATCTCACACTGACACAAATGTTTTCCAGGTGGGGCTGACACAGACAAACAACTAGTGTCAGAGCCATGGACTAAATCTAAATGCCAAGAAATGCATAATATTATACTTTGGGAAGTCATCCATCCCTGGTAACTATCATATTAACAACACACCCCTTAGAGTTGACCCAGTAGTCAGGGACTTATTGACACACATAGATAGTAATCTAGCTTTTGACCATCACATATCTACAGGGGTGAGGAAATCATTCTATTTTCCGCAACTTATAAACAAAGGTATGGCATCTAAGTACAAGGAAGTCATTGTTCCACTCTGCTCAGCATTCATCAGACCTATCATTGAGTAAATTCCCCCTTTGGTATGTATGCAAACAGGCATATCCAACAACTGGAACATCCACAGAGGTTTCTCACTAAAAGAATACAGGGCATACGTAAAATGTCCTATGCAGACTGCCTCAAGGCTCTATCCTTGTATTCTGTCTCCTACAGGCTTTTAAGAGAGGTCTATGTCTGGCATACAGGGAACTGTCAGACCCCACTCTGATGGACCTCCTGCATATCCACAAAACAAACAGCACCAGAATTACCCATTCTAAAGACTTAAATCTTGCCTGTGATATAAATAGGACCTACTGGAGAGATAGGTATCCCAGAGACTACCCCATCTATAGAACAGGCTCCCTATCCATGTGAAGCAGAGCTCCTCTCTAACCCAATTCAAATGTAACTTGGACAATTGGAAGGGAAACCAGAAATTCATCCCTGGTTTGGCACCTATGTCTCTAATGGACACAGGTAACCTGTAACTGGTTCATCTCTCAGGCCCATGCTTACACTTTATCAAGGGTATCATAACTTGTCAGGGATTTGAGAAGCATGATTAGGCTTAAAAAAGCCCTTGTGGTCGTTAGCCTAGTAAACACCTATGAACCTATTCAGATGGTTATCAATAGGCTGAAGAAGATGGAGATGATGTTTAAACAACAAAATAAATTTTCATCTCAGAAAAAAGGGTCAAGCCACTAAAATTTAATGCAAGTCAAAGAAAAGAAAGCTCTGACTGGCGAAAATAAATAAAATGCAGTACATGATTGAAATTAGAAATACATGCAATAATGATTTTTCAACAATCACACATTTTATGTCAATCAAGTGTGAAGACCATTTTAATGTTAGCAATCACTATTTCTAAAACAATTGCTTGATCTGTTTTAAAATATAAGCAAAATACTGCCTTGCCATATGTACCTATGTAGTTTATTCCATAGTGTATGAAGCTTCTGTCACAAACACATCCCTTCTGTCACATCGATGAAACTGAAGAATGGAGTCTTGACTGCCAGTCCAGTAACCATGCTAACGTAGTGTACCTGGGTTGGTTTAAGATGACCCACTTCTTGGGGAGGCTGCAAGGAGACCACACTGACAAAGGGAGACTGCAAAGAGAGTGCACCACACTGGCAGTGACTCCAGTTTGAAATTAGGGAAATAGAATTTCAGAATTAAAAAGTGTAGCATAGCAGCATGCCACATGGGTGTATGTATGGAATCATACAAGTATGGTTTATGTAACTCCACAAACCCATTTATGGGCACAGTACACCTGGAGACACAAGTCAGGAAACTATATGACTTTTAATAATAAAATGGTAAAATCAGATAAAAGATTTCATCTTCATAGATAAAGACTTCATCTGAGAAAGCCAAATTCAAAAAATTGACCCATTTTATACATCAATCCAAATAGCTAAAACAAATCATGTGTTGACTAAGCCCCCATAATATCATCATTCCTTTAAAGAAATTTAAAGGGAAAAAGGTAAATTGAAAAAATATTAAGTTCTAAAAAATAAATAAATAAGTTAGATGCAGTTGACCATTTGTTTTTTAAACTGTACAAATAATACTGATTTTAAGTGATACTGATAATACACTGCAATATATTACAGTCACTATCTCTCTAAAGCTTTTAGTTTTAAAATACAGGTAATAGATATTTGGTCATTGAGTCCACGCCAATTCATAGCATTGAGCTTCAATTGCCAATGGAGTTCTGTCCCAAGTATAATGTCCTTGGGCCCCCTCTGATCGATAAAAGCAAATAATTTGAAAGTATGTTCAGGATGTTCGATAACATGCTTTGAAAGAGAATTTGTATTCTTCCTAGTTCACATATCATAAATGTGTTCGTAAATTCTATCACATAAGCACCATTCTGTCTTACCAACATAAAAACTTGAACAATGTCGGCAATGGGTACAATAGATGACTTTAGCTGAATTACAATTACGATTTTTCTTTAGATTGTGCTGAATACCATTAATTGCAAATGATTCACCAGTTGAAATAAACTCGTATTAAGGGTAGCAACCACATTTTGCCATACCACAATGTTTTGATTGATGTCTTATTTTTTTCTCAAGTAGAGTTTTTAGATTTTGACCTTTCTTATAAACAATACATGGCGTTTACCCAACGTGTTCCCTGATTTCTTTATCTTTTATTAAAATATCCCAGTTTTTGCTAAAGATACTACAGATGTAATAACTGTCTGGATGAAAATTGTGGTAAAATAATTCTTATAATTAATATTACCGTTAGTAATTAGTGCAGGTGCTGAAGTATCTGTAACTAGTGAACTAAACAATTCCTGGACCGTTGAGCCAAGCATGGGAACAAAGTGCTTACTCTCTCGTTTATTCATAACCTCAGTCATAAGCTCATTGATGAAGGTAAGTAGATATCTACACATGAAAAACATATCCCTTGAAAGGCAACATTCATTCCAAAACTCACATCATCTGTAACCATTCTAGTGGCAAGGACAAAATGTTCTTTTACAACAACTCCCTTCTGTACTCAGGGGTGTGTGCTTGTATAGTGGAGGAAATTATTAGAATAAGTTTCTTTTCAATAAATTTTTGAAGTAAATCTTTTATTAATATTATTTTTGTCAACCATACATCTAAATATGCAATATGGGTATCATGGACTTGGTGGGTAAATGAGCTTATGATTGAGGTTATGAAAAAACGCGAGAGTAAGCACTTTGTTCCCATTCTTGGCTCAACTCTCCAAGAAGAAACTGTGTTTATCTTAAAATATGGTATGCCGACACCTGCTGGACTTAATATAGAATGCAATTGGAAGTTCTTATTGTGATATTTTATATTATTGGATAATTTTTATTGATGTTAATTGTTAATAGTGTTTAATGAGGTTTTTATTTGTTGCTTGTTAACTCCAGGAAAGCCTGTGTGCCAAGGCACTAGAGCTGACTTTTATTATATTGAGCTGTTTTTTTTATTAAATTGTTTGGGATCACTGGCTGAGCATTGTATTTATAGAAAATAAGTCATATATTGAACCCTAATGTAAATCAAGTATAATACAGGGACAGCAGACCATCTGACTATGTGGCAAATTGATGAGAAACATTTCAAATCCATCTCACTTTGTGTTCCATTTGCCTAATATTGCAGACAACAGAGTCTTGGATGTTGGATAGTCCTGCATCTAATGTTTAGAAAGCTTCCTTCCCCTTCTCTGTGAGTGTGCAGTCTCACAAATGGCATATATGTGTGTGTCTGTGTGTGTGTGTGTGTGTGTGTGTGTGTGTGTGTGTATATATATATATATATATATATATATATATATATATATATATATATATAAATATATATATAGGTTTATTTATAGGATCATCGACCCACTTCTGCGAAACCAACAATGTCGAATTCTGACATTGTCAAAATATGACTCGTCGTAAATCTCAGAGTGAGATTTAACATGGGACGAGATGGGGCGAGATTCGTACACACACACACACACACACATATATATATATATATATATATATATATATATATACACATATATATGTATACATATGTATGGGTTCACTGGCATTGCTTGATGTGAGCTTTGATCAACCTCTTGTCGACACACTTTGGTCGACAATACATATAGTCAACATATGTGCAAGATCAACAGTCCTTGGAGTAGGGACATATGCCTTTTCCCCAGGGACTGCACAATCTTGAAGCCAGTACATATAATTATCAGAGGTAGGGGAGCAAAACCCCCTACATGGAGGTGCAAGGGGGCTTACCCCAGCAAAAACTTGTTTTTATTAGCAAGGTCCAAGATTAATCCTCAGAGCATGTGCAGACCTGTGTTGATGTTTGCATTAGTGATATAAATATGTCAGTATTTCCCATTTATGGGCTTCGACTAGGCACACTAGATCTGTATATATATATATATATATATATATATATATATATATATATATAGAGAGAGAGAGAGAGAGAGAGACAAAGATAAGATCATATAATGAATGGTCAACTTGTTAAATGATCAACACACAAGACATGTTGACCATTCACTATACTGATTACACAAATTACAGACATCCAGTATATTAAAAAAAGGAAACAATTTTCCCATGTACTAACCAAAACCCTGCCACACATTCATCTCAAATTTGTCTGAATTGTAGTAATGTTACGGAAAGTTTTTTTTGTTTTAAGGTAAGGTGCATGGTTGGGTTAGGAGCAGGGTTAGGATTAACATACATTGTTAAGGTGGATAAAGGAGCTTCACCCCCCACCCACACTCCAAGGCACATATGGCCCAGGTACTATTATAACACTGTTCAAGCACAGCAAAAACAAGTTGCTGTATAAAGTGTGCAATCAATGTCACACTGTTTCAAAATTCAGCTAGGGCTGCCATGATCTCACAATGCTTGCACTCCTAACTCTTGTGTAGTACCAGGATGTGATACACTACACAGTCAGTTGCATGAAGAAGGCTACACAGCTCTCTGCAGTGATGGTGCTGTGACTGTTCATATGTCTGTGATAGCAGGCATGCACCTTCTGAGACACATCCACACATCACTTAACCCTGGCCATGTGCTGTCGTGTGGATGTTTTCTGTCCACTGTAAATGTTTCTCACCAGCACTGCCAGACTCATGTATGGACAACTGCTCAAGATCTGAATCGCGACCAATGTCTGATGCAGCACTACTAGCAGATTGGCTCAGACATTTATCACATACACCCTCATCCACACAACAAAATTTATACCCTTACCTAACCCTAAAACACACACACACACACACACACACACACACACACACACACACACACACAAACAGTCTTCCACATGCATTAAATCTACCCTTTTACATAATCCTTACTCTAACCCTAAAACACACACACACACACACACACACACACACACACACACACACACACACACACACACACACACACACACACACACACACATGCTCACATACACTAAACCTACAATTTTACTTAACCCTCTCCAACAATATCACGCAAACACATATATACACACACTAGTTCACAAACTTCCAACCCTATAAAAAGCACTTACATTTGTCAACCATACTTTCAGTCATTCCAAAAGACATCCATGCTACAAGCCAGTGCTACCAAGCGCACCTATAACTCCCCTTCTAATTTAAGCATTTAATTGAAGGTTGGTGGTGACATTTTCAGTGGCAAAAAGATCACTTTTATGGAGAAAGGAGCATGTCTTGTGCATATAATATAATGCAACTCAACATGAATAATGTATTTATTTATTCAATTATTTATTTATTTATTTGACATTTGTTTATCACGATGGTCCATCTTGGTCCAAAGAACCAGTTTTCAGTGGAAGCCCGAGGAGAAGCTCCAACAGTTCAAACAAAAGAACACATCATAAATTCTTGCAGTTACAGAAAAAGAGACAAAAAAAATCAGTATTTAGAGATTATCAGGAAATCAAAAACATATATGTATATACAACCTGGTTTTAGGTTATTGGTGCAATCTGTTGAAGGAGCTTTGTGACATAGTGAGTAGTTATAATTGTTACACATTAATTAAATATTAGAAGAGGAAGCAAATCATATGTACATATAGTACATGCATTTGAAGGATTATTAAGACATACTCAATGGAATTACTATTAAAATTTTAAAAGTAAAAGAAAAACATTGTAGTCAAAAAGACGATAAATAATGTTGCATCCATAATTTCTACCTACCTATAATTTCAAACGTCCTTTCTCCAATGTCCACATTTGACTTTAAACAAAATAGCAGGAGGTGATGTCAGACACCCAGGCTATTCTATTTAACCCCTCCTAAAACTTTTAATTTTACATCACAAGTTTTTACTGTTTTGCAGGAGGGCAAGCCTCCCTGCACCCCCCACACCCCCTGCAAATTATACATTGCAACTCCGAGATCGCATTACCATGAGGAAAAGAGTAAATTTCCTGATCCCCAATGTAGTGCGATCTGTTATCAGAACATCGATCTCACATTAACAAATGCACACTATCATTCACTACTTTGGATTTGACATTTCCAGACTGGCATTACAGGAACTGGGAAACATGCATTTGACAGTCCCAGTTTAGCTTAAGTGCCATTCCAAATTTTAATAGTAAACCCAATAGGTATTGTTCTTGTACATTATTTTATGGAGTATCATATTATCATGAATACAGATAGTCATATATGTAGCATTGCCAGTAGAGTGCAGACTACTTTTTTAATTTATTTCAAATTCACTATGGGTATGCTGCAGTTGTATAGACAGTAAGACTGAGATGAAGTGAAGACCAGCACTGCAGTGGAATATGTAAATGACAGGAATCTGAGTAGCCATGCAAGTAAGTAACTAAGTACGGCAGTCAGCAAACAGGAACAGGTTGCATGCATGAGTCTTGATGGTAATAAATACAGAAACAGTTAAGACAGTTTAGTATCATATCACCAACAACCTGGTGCACCTTGTATCTTTGGAGCAGACTCTGTTGTGAGTTGCAGGCACTGAGAAGACATGACAAAATAATAGAGCAAGATCATAGTACTCCAATAATCACTTTCTGTTTCAACTCAAAGATTGTCTTATTTATGTTGAATAATTAATCTGACAGTTTCACTTTCCATGCATCTATTTTGCCATGTATAATTCAAGGCTACGTAAAAAACTATAAAGTTAATGATTGATGGCTGTATTATTTTTATTACTTAGTTTTATCGCAATTAATGATAATAATTCAGTAATATGAAAGATTCTATTAACTGTAAAAAAATATATTTGTTTTTTGGTAAATTTTTTTTTCCAGGAATGTCCAACTGTGTCCAGGATACCCATTTTCAGCAGAGGCCCAGAGACAAAAGCTCCATACACAGTTTCTTTTCCTTAGTGAACATCAAGCATATAAATGTATTAAAGCAAAGTTACAGATCAGATAATACATTGTTAGCATAGGGGAGAATAACTCCAGATAAGAAATGCTCATAGTACACATAAAAATATAAGAATTTTAAAAGATGTTGCAGATCACATAGTACATTTTCAGTACAGATGGTTACATTATTACACAAATGAGAAGCTATTAACAATGTTTTTCATAGTAACATAAAACTATTAAAGTATTTAAAAATACTTTTGTTTTTTTTTGTTTTCTTTTATGTTTTTTTAATGGGTTACATATCCTCCGAATTAACTTTTATGGATGAATGTCTAGAAAATTAGAGGATGTAGAAAGACAGTGGATATAACTTTGGTCTACACTTAGTATCAGTCATAAGGTTTGAGATACAAGAGAAGAAAAATGAGAGAAAGATAATTATCATGAGAAAGTTACTGAAATAGTTCATTTGCAGACATGTATATATACATATATATATATATATATATATATATATATATATATATATATATATATATATATATATATATAAAGGAAGAGAGAGAGAGAAGGATAGATGATGCTAATAAAATTCATTTGAATAGGGTTGGGTAAGTGAAGAGTGAGATAAGAGTTATAATGTAAGAGAAGGGGCAGTGCAGTGATGCAGTGGTTAGCACTGTCATCTCACAGCAAGAGGTTCTAAAGTTCGATTCTTGGCTATGGTGCCTTTTGTACAGAGTATGCATGTCCTCCCTATATTTACATGGGTTTCCTCCAGATGCTTGTGTTTCCTCCCACATTCCAAAAACATGCGCCTGGAGAGTTGCTCCCTGGGCCTCTGCTGAAAATGGGCCCTGTCCCAGTTGGACTTTCCCATTAAACAAATGTTAAATAAATAATAAATAAATAGATGAAGAATATGTAAAATATATGATATTAAAAGTAGTTCAAAGTAGGTATTGTGGGGTGGGAGAAAGTGATAAATTAGTCTTGCTTAGAGCAGGAACAGATCCAAGATTTGTTTGGATACACTAATAAGTCAGTCTTCAGTGCTTAGTGGGAACCTGTAAACACCACTATGTTTAAAATTACAGCCTTCAGCATTGCTCAGTTTTCGATTTGTTCATTTTATTCTCCCTACATTTAATTTCACTGAACTATCCTTACCTGAAAATTTCTTCAGAAATATAATGGTTACAATTTTCATGACCTACATTCTCGATATCTTACACCAATAGTGTGAAACCGTAGGTTCTGTATATTTTATGGTAAATGGTGCATTTCAAGAAGTGCATGTGCACGCGCGCACATGTGTGTGTGTGTGTGTGTGTGTGTGTGTGTGTGTGTATGTGTGTGTGTGTGTGTATGTATCTCTGAACATTGCACCTGCAAAAGCAACTTTAAAGTTTAAATTATGTTACTAATGACTCCTCTTTAGTGATAATACATTTTGTGCAGCTGCTTATCTGATGAAAACATAGGTAGCAGTGCAGTGCACAGACAAAACAAGTCTGTTATAATCATATGTTAAGCATGCCATCAAAAAAAGTATTCTGTATCACTGAAATTTGATAAAGCAAATTGCTTTCCTCTGTGTCTGTAGTGTGCCATTAGCCTAGGTCATGACAGATGAAAGTATTGTACCAGTTTACCTACCTAGTTAACTAAGGATTAAATAAAATAAAGAGTGAGCATGTTGGGGAGTGGAACAAGAACAAATATGTCGCTGGTTGAAAAGCAGCAGCAAGACCCAAGGAGAAGTATTTGGGAAAACAGTTATCATCCATATGATTTTCTGAAACACTACCTTGTAAGAGAGCTGAGCATATTGAGAATTTATTATATGCAAGTTTGGAAAAAGCCATAAAGCTTTAGAGGTGTTTTATAAGGGAAGATTAAATGAAGTGCAAGATGAAACAGACAGGTATATGTTTTATTTATTTAATTAGTTAGGTGAGTGGGCTGGTCAGACCTGTGGACAATAAACTGCTCTACAGAGAAAAAAAAAGCATAGCAAAATACCTTTTTTTGTATACTAATATGGATAACAACATACAAGTGTGTATAGTAAGTTCAGTACCTATTGTTAAAATGAATGTAGTAAGAAGACGAATATTAGTGAATGTTTGCCTTTCATGGTAATTTAAACAAATGCATTTGTACTTACTTGTGTGAACCTACTGGCCTGTAGAGAAACTGTAGATGTAGGCATCTAAGGGAGTTCAGAAACAGTTCTTTGAAAGTGAGAGGTACAGACCTAAATTTGAATTAATCTTTTTATAAAAAATGTGTATTGTATTTTTTGCCAGTTTAAGCTTTGATTATGACTAAATACTAAAAACAGTTGTTCTTCTTCTGGCTTTTCCCAGTTAGGGGTTGCCACAATGGAACTCTGGTCTGCTAATGATTGGCAGTAGATTTTTACGGTGCCAAGGTGCCAGCTCGATGCCCAACCTTCAATGAAGGCACGCCCATTCACGGATGTCTTTCGAAGGTCACTCGACCATGGGGAGAACATGCAGACTCCACACAGAAGGAGCTCCTGCCGAGAATCGAACGGGAGAACCTCTTGCTATGAGACAACAATGCTACCGCTGCACCACCGCGGCTTACTAAGTACTAAACATGATTACTCTGGTTATATTTTGAGTCATTTTATTACTTATGGTTTTTAAACTTTTTGAACTTGTGTTTCTGAGTGGTACTATTTCATAATCCTATTGGTAGAGGGAGGAGTTTACTATTAGGTATGCAAATGTTTTTCTAATTACCTCTCCAAATTTTGGGGTCAGTTGTACCTTCTTTTCAAAAGACATTGCATAAATGTTTGATGTCTGCAGGTCAAGAGGTATGCCTAAAATAATATGATGTTTTCTATTAAAGCATTTTTGAAAAACAAACCTAGATTTCAGTGGTAACATGTATTTCACTTCTCCTTTAGGTGCAGATGTAACAAAACAGCTGCATATTCAATTTTTTTTATATAAAACCCTTTTATTGCATTTTAAAAAGGAGAAATTCAACCCATTCATAACATAGTAAATAATGTAAGAACAAATAAAACTATCTACAAAGTCCATAACAAAATAAATACTGTACAAACCCATTAAGACTTAGCCAATAAATCTTTAAGCTTTAGCCATGACAAGTGTTTATGAGTAATATTTGATGTCCTAATATAAGTAGTTTACAATTTCATATTACATATATTTTTGCTACACCAGTAAAGCCATTAAATGAGAGGTTATTTTTACTTTTCCAATTTATTGTGATAACTTTTATATGCATATTCAATTTCTGAATGCCATTTCCCAATAATACTTTCATTTTTTCTTATTTTTGTTACCTTCACTGAAAAACGAATAGCATTTTTTTAATTCTAGCATTATAAAAATATAATATAGACACTCACACACACACACACACACACACACACACACACACACACACACACACACTGATGTACATATTCATAGATTCCTCAGCAGTGCTATTCTGCCACTTATTTATAATGTAGCATCTCCCACTGACTACACTAAGTAATTTCTCATTAGGTCATGTTAATTTACACAGTAGGGAGAGATTTTTTGAATAACTGCAGGCATTTCAAGGGGAAAGCGCATGGCTAATTAGCATTAGCCACTCTCCTTGATTGCATCATTATGTGCAACATGGCTGCTTGGACCACAAACCACAGTGATTCTGGCAGTCATGGAAAATCACTACAGTGAGCTGGTCTCTGAGTTTGCTGATCTTTGCTGAAACCTTCCACCACCTAAGTGTGATTACAAAATACTTTTTGAAATAAAATTCAGTACTACACATTTGCTATATACTGTTTATCCACAGACTTGCTATTAAACTGTAGCCCATAACATCTGTTTATTTTATGGTTAGCTCTCACACACCCTCCAAATAGCTGTGTTATCTACTCTTTTAACTTTATTCCAGTATTTAGGGTTACCTACCAACTATAATCCCTGATTCAACTGATTGTTCTTTTCAGCTCCTTACCTCTCTTGTCTCCACCCGTTCTGTTCACCCTGCAGTCTCACTCCCCTCCCCTACCCCCAATTCCCACCCACCCCTACTACTCCTACACTTATACATCCTCACCACACCCTCTTCCTCTCCAATCCAATCACAATAGTCATCTTGTTAACATTCTACATACACCTCTCTCTAATCACCCCTAGTATAGCTCCTCCCTTTTAAAGAACACCTGTAAGCTTATTAGTCACTATGCAAACACGACCTTTCCAAATCCAACTAAGGCTCCTAATCATTGTCTTTCTCCTACTTCCTCTAACAGCAACCTACCTGTTAACCTCATATGAACAGTGAAAATATTTACAGCTGAACTTCCCATAATGCACAAACAAGTACTATACCCTAATTAACTCCCCAAAACACATAAACATCTTTACCTAGCTATTCACCTGCTAAATATCACAGACTGACCCATATCAAATACAACTATCTAAAACCTAGAAAACTTATTCACCATTACTTTAACCTCTGCAATCCCTTAAACAAACTATTACACCTCTCCATACTAGATGGGGACATTCATCCTAACCCAGGACCAGGGCAAAAAAACAAGCACAGAACCACATATTCATGTTCGCACTACCCCAAATATCCCATTTAAATCTCCCAACTCACTCTATATAGCTCACCTCAATATTCGCAGCACAAATAATAAAATTGCCCACCTCCATGCTCTCCTGGATGTTCATTCCTTTGATATACTTTGTTTAACAGAAACATGGCTAAAACCCACTACACAAGATGTTGAAATTATTCCATCTGGGTACAACATCTTGAGACAAGACTGCAAAGTAAAAAAAAGGAGGAGGCATTGCTATCCTCTATAAAGAAGGGCTACAAATATCTATACTAGATCTTGGTTCCTCTTCTGAAAACAATGCAGAAATCATTAGCACCAAACTTCAACTTAATCCAAGCAAATCCCTAAATATAATAAGTATTTACTTGCCCCCTAGTAACAACATCACCACTCTGGAAGGTATCCTTGCTGAACTCTCCACAAAAATTCCCAAGAGACAATAATTCTTGGAGACTTTAATAAAGACTGGAAGGACTGCTCTACTGAATCACCAACCTCCCATATTAACCTTAATAGCTTCTCACAAACAATTAACTCCCCAACCAGAATTAATAAACCCAATAACAAGGAATCCATCCTAGACTGGATTCTAATAAATAATTACCAACAACTCTATACTGTAGGGACCCTCCCTGATGATGTAAGTGACCATTCTCTCACTTACGTAATCAGGCAAAGGTCGAGCTCACACAACCCAACCATATATAAAACAATAAGAAGCAACAGAAACTTTAACCCCAATAACTTCCAAGCTGAACTAAAAGAATGTGATTGGTCACCTATAAAATACTTCCCACTTGATGAAGCAACAAACTACTTTACCTCAAAATTCTTAACAATCCTTAACCACCATGCACCAAAGGGTTCCATCAAAATTAAATTGAAACCCACCTCATGGCTTACAAAGAAAACCAGGCAGAAAATTCAACAGAGAAATAAAGTTTGGGCACTATGGAGAACAACTAAAAACCCCATAGACCAACAACAATTCAGGCGAAAAAGAAATGAGACTAAGAAAGCTATACTCAAAGATAAAAAAAACTTTTACTTCCACCTCCAACAAACCAACCAAAATAATCCACAAAAGTTCTGGGCTAGCATAAACAGACTACTTCAACCAGGCCAATCCGCAACACCACCCCCTATAGGATCAAATTCTGACAATCCAAAGCAAACTGCTAATGCTTTTAATACCTTCTTCACTGAGACCATCCAAACACTTGCCCATCAACTAACAGCCGATAGCTCTTCCCTTCCAACCAATACTACTAACTCTCTCCCAACTCTAAACCTGCAACCTGTCCCAACTTCCCTCATCTGCAACCTCTTAAGTAAACTAAAACCTACTACCCCCTCAACTGCCCAGCTACCTGCTGAATACCTGCAAAAGGCAGCCAAAGTCATAGCTTATCCTGTATCATTGCTGATAAATAGAACCATACAAGAAAGCACTATTCCCACAATCTGGAAAATCTCCTACATTATCCCCCTACACAAGGGAGGAAGCTCCAGAGAATATTCTAACTATTGTCCCATAGCTCTACTTTCCCCATTAGCTAAAATAATGGAAAAGTGCATCCACAGACAGTTACTACACCACCTACTCCAGAACAATTTATTGGCCAAATCTCAACATGGCTTCAGGCCTTTCCACAGTACAACAACTGCACTCCTATCCTTCACTGACAGCATCAATAAAAACCGTAATAACAATTTTCTCTCTTCAGCACTTTTCATCGACCTTTTAAAAGCATTCGACATGGTCAACTACCACTTACTTCTCAATATTCTAAAATCCTTCTCTCTGGACACAAAGACTATAAAATGGTTCCAGTCCTACCTTGATAATAGACAGCAGACAGTGCTATGGGACAACAACCTCTCATCCCATCTCCCAGTTACCCTAGGTGTTCCTCAGGGCTCTATATTGGGCCCCCTCCTTTTCTCAATATTTATCAATGACCTCATCCTAGCTATTCCTTTAACTAACTGTGTACAATAAGCAGATGATTCGACAATAATCTGCTCAGCTAAATCTCAATCCCAACTACAGACTCTAACTCTGACAATGTTCAATAAAACAGAAAATTGGTTTCTACAATACTGCCTCCTTTTGAACCCCAAAAAACCAAACTCCTACCCGTAAATCACTCCCAGTGAACTTTTCAGTCTTATCCAATCATGGTACACTCATATCTCCCGATCCAACAACTAAATTTCTATGCGTAACCACTGATAACAACCTGAACTTTGAAACCCATATCAACAATACCATAAAAACTGTCAACAGGAAACTAGGCTCCCTCTATTGGATAAAACCCTTTCTCTCCCCACTAGCCAGAACCACGATTGCCTATTCCCACCTTATCTCCACACTTCTTTATGCTTCTTCCATATATACTAACTTGTCAAAAAATAACCTTAACAAGCTAGCCAATGCTTACAATAGCATTGCCAGATTTGCTACTGCTTCCTCCTTTAGGACCCATCACTGCCATAATCTGAAACAATTAGGCTGGTTATAGCTTCTGAATCAGAGTCACTTTAAACAACTCACCATTGCGCACAAAACCCTTTTCCAACCTACCAATACCCCAATACTTGCTAGTCTCATTACCCAATATAAGAACCTTTCAACTTTACGCTCATCTAATAAACTACTTGTATCAACATGTAAATCTAATAACATGGCAGGAGATGCTCTGTTCTCAAATGCAGTTGGAAAGTATTGGAACCAACTCCCCCATGAACTTACATCACTGTCTTCATTTACACTTTTTAAACACAATCTGAAACTCTATCTTAAAACCCATTGGTTATGTCCCTGTACAAATCAAGACTAATTATTTATTATTTATTTTATTTTACATTTGTTGACCAGGCTAGTTTAACTGGATACATGTCCATTTTCAGCAGAGGCCCGGGGAGATAAGCTCCACTTGAAAAGAGTAATAAAACTTAGGCATAAACTTAAAATGGTAAACATATAAATGTATGTACAAAAGTAATAGCAGATTATTACATTTCAATTGTTGAGTACACAAATTGTTACAGAACATGATATAAATGTGCTAGTAGCTCTATTCTCAAGGAAGGAAGAAAAAAGAAACTATGTCAGCAGAGTTGATGATAGAAATGCCATTTTAGATTAGTCTGGGTTTGTGCAGGGGCATAACCAGTGTGTTTTGAGGTAAAGTTTCAAGTTTTGTTTAAATAGTGTTATTTAAGAGGACATAGATGTAAGATTTAATCTCATACTATATCCCAAATACCCTTTCTTAAAACCTAATTCCTGCTCTATCAGTGTCTTTTTAGATCAAGGCCTATACTTGGCAAAAACATATCTTATCCTAATAGGTATTTTAAATTATCTCTAGTTAAATTCTTCTGCATATAATTCTAAAGCATCCTACCTAAGGCAGGCAACAAGTATTGTTTAAACTGTGAGCATTGCTGAACTGTTGAAACTTGAAGTATGCATTTGTTTAACAATTACTTTCTAGTTACTAATGAAGTCTTGTACATAAAGTCTAAAATAACTTATCTAATACTTGTAACATGTTTTTGTATAAACTATGAAGATTCCTGAAGTGTTTAAAATGTGTAGTATTTAACTATGATAACTAGTACCTGTATGTTAGTAGTCTAGTAATCTCTTGGAGCTTATCTCCCCGGGACTCTACTGAAAATGGACATAAATCCAGTTAGACTATCCCGGTCAACAAATGTAAAATAAAATAAATAAAAAAATTAAATTTTGAAATTCAGCATTGTAAACTTTCAGTATAATGAGACTCAGCTAAATAAGTTTTAAGTATTTTGAAAATTAGGTATTGTGGTCTCAGGCAAATGAAATTCAGTATTTTGAGATTTCAGTCATGTGAAGTAGACCCAACCAAACAAATGTGTGAGCAGTGATTAAGGGCATACACAATCAATAGCAACAGCCCATGTATTTTATCTTTTGGTTTGGTGTCAGTATTTCTAACTGATTGTACAAAAAAAATCATGTCTGGGTACTGGCACATCTGTTCCCTACAGCATTATCTACTGAAATAATTAAAGATCATTGTATATGCCTGATATTACTTGCTCTGAACTGCAGAGAGCGGGAGCACACACTGAATGCTTGTGCATGGCAGGGTGGACATTTTAAATGCACTGCTCAGTACTGAGCTGGCAATAATGATTGAAAATAAATTCATGTATTTCTTGATTTCATATGAAGAGTTCACTGGCTGCATGTGTGTGTGTGTGTGTGTGTGTGTGTGTGTGTGTGTGTGTGTGTGTGTGTGTGTGTGTGTGTGTGTGTGTGTGTGTGTGTGTGTGTGTGTGTGTGTGTGTGTGTGTGTGTGTCACTTATCCAATCAATCTGTACTTCTTACACAACCATAATTTCTGCCAACATTGTAATCACAGCACACTCTATCACATCAATATTTTCCATTGTAATACTTCTTTTATATTTACCAATATACAGTTGCTCACCTCCACCTCCCACACTCATTATTTCTTTTTCTCAGCATATTCAGATAAATCAGTGCAAACAATTTACCTTCCAATGGCTTCACTAATAGCCTTAGACCTTTTAACACACACTGTTTATGTCCAGACTATTGTGCAACATTTGTAAAATATGTTTTTGTGTAACAGAATTGTGTAATGTGCATACTTGTTCTGTATAATTGTTATGGGCACTTACAAAGCAGTACAAATGCACTATTGCAGGCACAGGGCATGTACAAAACATGAATGCCAAATGGCCTGCACTGTATGGCTGCAACTAGATAAAGCTGCCACGTTGAAGGGTGCAGGACATAGAAAACCCAGATGGATGCCTGGATGTTTGTCCCTCAACGGCTATCTTCTTACCCACTGGGAATGAATGGGTAAGTTCATTCATGGGAAAGGTGATAGTCAGCTGGCAACTGGGAGAAAAAGACATAGAAAATATATAAATCTACTAAAGCATCTGAAAAGTTCTTATCTGTAGTTAGTTTTTTAATGAAAATATATATTTAAAACATTCTATATACAATCAAATAACCTTTCTTGCAACAATTCATTCTTGTAATCCACACCCTTGCTTTTTTGGTGCCAAAATTCCAACATATGCAATTTAAAGAGGAGTTCCCCTTCATTACCATTAATGACTTTTGTAAATGCCGTCTCTATTTTATTATTGCTAACAGCTCTTTGATGTTTAAGATTTTGCTTCTAAACCTACGCACTTCTCTATCTGCATAATCGTTCTTACGTTTTGGAATGTTATGTTAAACATGAGGTGCGGCTAATTAGCAAAATGCTTACTAAATTACTTAGGAAGCTCTGAATGGACAAATATAATCAGTAACAAATACCCATTTCCATATACCCATTTCATTAAAAGTCATTCTTTTTTACCTATCCAATAATGATGTACCAGAAAATCTTTCAAGTTTTGTTTCCTTCTTACATTAATGGTGGTATCTCTTCTACAGCATATTTACATGTTCTGTCAAAAGGACTAAGAGATTGATTTCTTCTCATAACCCTTATATATAAACTAAGAAGAAAAATGTATTTCGCTAAGAAGCACATATAAACATATTTAGAGTGTATTTTGGGAAAAGGGTGTACATACAATCTGACATAAATGAAGAAAAATTAATGATCAGATTGTATCTAAAAAAATGAACAGCCTCAATTGTATAACTTCCCTGAAGCAACTCCAGCATTCAGTTTTATTTAATTGTAGATAATACACATTCTGCAATGGGCAAATTGCCTTGTTTGCTTTATAGTAAAAAGTGTAAATCTATAGTCCATCTCACAGCCTCATACAATCTGTTTATTATGCAGCTATCTACTTAACACCTAATTAAGCTGAGTCAGCTCATTTTAAACAATAACCACTAATCATCAACTTAGTATCCATCTGTTTACTTCTACCCTCCCTGTAACAAGATACTTAGCCATCTGTTCTGCAAATTTTGTGGTATCATTAGCACATCAACGTAGACAGACACAATGTGGACATGCCTGGATAGTGTTGAATAATCAAACCTTGTAGTCATGAGAAGGGCAGTCACTGAGTGACTGAGTGAACAGCGCCATGCGTGATCATGTGACCAGGGGAAAGCAGTATGCAAATAACGCAAGATATTTACACATCACTTCCACTGTAAATAATTCTGTGTTTAGGAATTTTACAAAAGCAAATCTGCTTCATTCACTTGATGGCCTCATTAAATTATCCAGTAATCCTACTCCGATGGATCGTATTGCTAAAGCTACTGCCTGTTTCTCTGACTTTTGCTCCCACTTAAATAGTTGTATTGATAAGGCAGTCTGTATCTGCACCAAAATATCTTCCCTTTAGTGGAATACTTGTATAAATAAAGTATATAACAAGAGAAAGAAATTGCTTAATGCTTATAAGAGATCTCATTCTACCTACCTTAAGACCAAACTTAAGCAAACTAGTAAAGAACTTAAGGGAACTATTAGGAAGTTCTAAGCTGGGTATGAACTTAAAATAGCCACTAAAACCAAAAATTACTATAAATCTTTTTTTGACTATGTCAGGAAGTTAAGAACTATGACCAAGCAATGTTTAGAGCAAGTTTACAATAGTACTGCATACTCTTAACCAAAAGTGAATATCTGATGTCATAACTTACAAATGTAATGCAAATTTTACTCTTCCAACAGATTCTGCATTCCCAACCACACTCTTTAATTTATTATGGAAGAAGTTCGCTCAGCCCTCCCAAAAGTCAAGAACACCTCATCCGTAGACCCCGATAATATACCATGTTGCCTGATTATCAGTGCCAATATGGCATATCCCAACTCCTGCTTAACTGTTTAATCTAAGCCTTGACAATAGTTTTAATCCTGAAACCTGGAAAACAGCCATTGTAATGCATTATATAAGGGTGGGCCAACCACGGACCCTGGCAACTAAAAAACTATTAGCTTCACTAGCCTCATATATAAATATATGGAGCATATTATCTCAGATCTTATTAATCTAGATATCTAAACTTTCTTAACCCTGAACTCTCATCAATTCAGCTTTGTCAAAGGAAGATCTTGCCTCTTTAACCTCATTAACTTCTCTGAAAATGCAGCCAAAGCAGTGGACAGTGGTTATGCAGTACATGCAGCATATCTGGACTTGGTTTTCTGACAGAACCCATGTGGTTAGTCACAGGTGCCCCTTCTAAAAACAAAAATGTTCCCAGCGATGTACCTCAGGGCTCACTATTGGGCTGCTTCCTATTTGGCATTGGTTTCTCAGACCATCAGCCAACACTCCTGACCTATGGTTATATACATTTGCAGATGACTGCAAACTAGGTATTGTTATTTGACCTTCAATTGACCCACAATCATTCTGACTTGGATTAAACCATGTTAACCATTGGTACCAAGGAAATGGTCAAATGCAGTATAGTTCATTTGTAAACAAAACATTTTCACATATTATATTGGTGACATACCTCTCCAATCAGGCACTGACATAAGGCATCTAGACACTTTTGTTAATAATTCCTTATCATTTGACCATCATGTCTCCACAGTAGCTCAGAAAGCCTTCTGTCTGGTTCATCTGATTTCCAAAGGCATCTCCATTAGATTCAAAGAAGACGTAATTCCCCTTTACTCACATATCATTAAACCCATTATCAAATAAAATGCACTTTTTGTCATGTATTTGTTTACACATATCCGTCATCTTGACAGACGTCAGAGATTCATAACTATAAAGATTAGTTTACTCAAAAATCTTAGTCATCTGGACAAACTGGCAACTATCTATCTCTGTCTGTAACCAGTCTCTTATGGACGTCTCCATGGAGATTTGCATCTAGTCATTCAAGCCATGGAAGATTTGATCCTCCTTGACTCTCTGCCACTTCACTGAACAACTAGTACTTCAAATACCCAGTTAAAGGACTTAAACCTTCAGAACAAGTAGTGCTTCAAATACCCAGTTAAAGGACTTAAACCTTCAGAACAAGTAGTGCTTCAAATACTCAGTTAAAGGACTTAAACCTTCAGAACAAGTAGTGCTTCAAATACCCAGTTAAAGGACTTAAACCTTCAGAACAAGTAGTACTTCAAATACCCAGTTAAAGGACTTAAACCTTCAGAACAAGTAGTGCTTCAAATACCCAGTTAAAGGACTTAAACCTTCAGAACAAGTAGTGCTTCAAATACCCAGTTAAAGGACTTAAACCTTCAGAACAAGTAGTACTTCAAATACCCAGTTAAAGAACTTAAACCTTCAGAACAAGTAATGCTTCAAATACCCAGTTAAAGGACTTAAACCTTCAGAACAAGTAGTGCTTCAAATACCCAGTTAAAGGATATAAGCCTTCATCAACAGATAAATAACAGACATTGTTGTAATAGATTCATATCCCAAAGTAGCCCGTCTTCTGGAACAAACTTCCACTACATGTCAACCAGAGTAACATCCTTACCACCTTCAATGTAAACTTAGATAATTGGATGGGCAGACTCAAATTCTCCACTCTATCTTGTTTTGCCCTCCTTGAGGCTGAAGGGAAATTTTCAATCTGTTTATCTGGCTAGACTTGTAATGGTCTGCAGACTGGTTGCCAAGTATTTACCTGAGAACCAATCGCAGACATAGGAGAACTACATAGCTGCAATATGAGCACAGATGAGAGCCCACACAACATGCATGCACCATCACACACACACACACACACACACACACACACACACACACACACACGCACACACGCACACGCACACACGCACACACGCACACGTACACACACACACACACACACACACACACACACACACACACACACACACACACACACACACACACACTCACACATTCCTCAGCAGTACTACTCTGCTAAACCTTGTTATACTTACCTGTAATGTGGAATCTTCCACTTACCACAATAAGTAACTCCAGCATTTGGCCAAGTAAACTTTCTCATCAGGACATATTAATTTACACAGCAGAGAGAAATTTTCTGAATCATTTAGCTGACTAAATCAATAACCACAGGCATTTCAAGGGGAGAGCTCATGGCTAATTAGCATTAGCTTCTGTCCTGGATTGCATTATTATGCTGCAATATGGCTGCTTGGACCACAGACCACAGTGATTCTTCCAATCATAGAAAATCACTACAGTGAGCTGGTCTCTGAATTTGCATCGCAGGCATAGAAGAACTACATAGCTGCAATATGAGAACAGCTGGGAGTCCATACAAGACCATAGTTCATAGGCATGCGCATCCTAGGTGACCTTCATGCCCATGTACTGACCTGATGGGCAACTCAGAGGCACAATGACCACACTCATCAGTGTCATACAAACCATAATAAACATGGCCAGGTTCCCACCTTACTGAACTAGAGTAGTCCAGTTTCAGAGTTGCTGATCCCTGGGCTTTGTTTTTAGTTCCTGTTACTGATCCATTGCCTTATTAGGAAGGAGGGAAGTTTCTTTGCTTGCCAGTGGGAGTGGGAAGCACTGAGCAGCCTTTTTGTCCGAATTGGTGAAGTTTCAGCCAGAAACTAGTAGTCCATTGGTCGTTTTGGGCCAATTCCTAGCTCCTTTCAGCTCCCTGCTATAAAACACGCTAAACACGCGTTTTCCAGCTTGTACCAACTCAGCACAGATCCTCGTGGTGGCCTGCAGAGTGATCCAAGCAGCAGAGAGCTAAAAGAGTGACTTTCTACCAGATATAAGTATTTTTGTGGCTTTCCCACTGTTATTAAGCTAGCGACTGCATTTCGCCTGTTTTACTGCTACTTTAAGTGATTTCTGCATTTTACACTGTTTATTGCACTTTAAGTTACTAATTGTTGCAAATTGTTTCTGTAGGCTACACACTAAAGTGTGCTAGCCGATTTACAGCATTTATAGCATTTACTGTCTGATTTTCCTTATCTCTGTAATAAAACAAAAAAATCTCTTGTTTTCCCACCTTACTGAACTAGAGTAGTCCAGTTTCAGAGTTGCTGATCCCTGGGCTTTGTTTTTAGTTCCTGTTACTGATCCATTGCCTTATTAGGAAGGAGGGAAGTTTCTTTGCTTACCAGTGGGAGTGGGAAGCACTGAGCGGCCTTTTTGTCCGATTTGATGAAGTTTCAGCCAGAAACTAGTAGTCCATTGGTCGTTTTGGGCCAATTTCTAGCTCCCTTCAGCCCCCTGCTATAAAACACGCTAAACGCGCGTTAGTGCGATTTGGCGCGGAGTTGCCACTGTTGCACACAAGAGCAGCGGCGGGTAAACAAGGTTAAACTATTCGGGCCATCTAAATTCCACTCTTCAAATTTTCCCTTAGAACTACCTTCCTCGAGCTGTACTGCTGATCTAACCAGCATATCCTATAACTGAAAAGTTCATCTCTACTTGATTCCCAAGTAGACTATTCTCTATCTGTAAAGCCTAGCACTTACTCCTACAGTACTTGCACCTTGATAAAGCACTCTTATTATAGATAGTACCCCACCAGCCTAAAACCCACTTCCCCGGAGTCCTTTGAAAGTCTCTTTATCTACTACTTCTAGTATGTCGAGGGATCAGTTGCTAGTGTCCTCTCCAGCTCAACTGGTGAACCTGGGAATATTGAGGCAATGTTACAATTGCCTCATGTACACAGACAATCCTCTCCTTCTCCCACAAAACACAAATACATGCGAGAGATGCAACTATACGGCCAAACTGGAGGCTGAGCTCTCTCAACATAGGACTGGCAAGACCGGACAGGAGGAGAAGGTAACCACACACAATACATACCCAGTCACACATGGTACCATCACAACTTCAAATCATACACATACTCACACAAAGACATACTCGGAGGCTCTGATCAAAAATTTACCAAAACAGCAGAGGCCACCAAAGCAGACACCCAAACAACTACCACCTCACGACCCAGCACATGCAACACATAGACCACACAGTCAGAGTGTCAAACAGTCACAGCCCTTAAGGCCAAACAAAATGCCAGACACACTTGTCATTGGTGATTCCATAGTCAGACACACTGATGTCCCGCTCACCAGACTGAGTAAGGAGAAGGTCACAGTAAGCTGCCTGTTGGGCGCTAGAATCTGCCACATAACGCAAGCACTCAGGTCTCTCAACAGCAGGTACAAGTACGACTCAGTCATTGTCCACGCTGGTGTCAACGACCTGAGACGTACCTCCTTGGACTACATGAAAAGGGACATCGAGGAGCTCTCTGATTATGTAGCCCAGGCAGGTATGACCCTGACCTTGAGCAGTATCCTACCTTCACCTAGAATGATGCCACAATACAGTGATAAGATGATCAGCTTTAATAATTGGCTTAAATTCTGGTGTCATTCAAAGGAGATCCAATGTCTGTCTGCCTGGGATGACATGCTGGACAAGCCATGCTGCTTCGCAAGGGACGGCTTGCACCTGTCACCCCTAGGCTTCCGGATATTGGCAAAGGCCCTTGCCACCCCCATAGTGCCTTTTTTAGGCAAGGCTCAAATTCTAAACCTACCACCCTAGAACACCAAAAAGGAAAAAAACTAAGGGTAATGCTGCGCAATGCCAGAAGTCTCAATCTCAAGATGCACGCACTTGAGGCCCTTCTCAATATGGAGAACATCGATGTCTGTGCTGTGACAGAAACCTGGTTCAAGGCTCCTGAGAGCACCCCAGCACTAACAGGTTTCACCTCATATCATGCGTTCCGCCCCAAAATCCGGACAACACCAAGAAAGGAGGGGGTGTCCATATTCATAAAGGACACCCACACCTCAAGGTTGGTGGCAACGACGATGCATCGGAGACCATCCAGGTGCAATTAACCATAGGCAAGACTGCTCTGCAATTTGTAGCATGTTACAGGCCACCCTCTCAAACTCAGGAACCTCACATGGCCTTCCTGAAAACATTGGAGGGATAAATGTATCTCCAAACACCATCATACTAGGTGACTTCAACTAACCTAATATAGACTGGGAACACTACTCAAGCCCGAACACTCTAACCCAAAGATTCCTGGAGTTCATAAACTCAAATGCCATGGAACAACTAGTCACCATCCCCACAAGAGGAGAAAACATACTTGATCTCATCATCACGAACATGGGATCAAAATGTTCAACACCAGAAGTATACCCCTCACTGGTGAGATCAGATCATAAACTAATCTCGCTGGAGGTCCTCATCCCGCCCCACCTGAAACAAAAAGACCACAGTGAAAACTTCTCAAAAGCCGATTTCACACTTCTAAAAACTAGTGTGGTCTCCTTTAAGGCCCCTGAGCCAGTGGTAAACATTACTCAAACCGCTGAATCACTTACAAATGCCTTCTACCAGCACCTACAGGACTGCATGGATCAGGCAATCCCAAACAAAACTAAGACTCTCTGTACCAAAGGCAAGCGTCCAGTCTGGTGGACCCCAGCCATAAACAAGCTCTACAACAAAAGGAGGAAGCTACTACAAGATAGAGCAAAATCCTTGAAAGGTAAGACACCTTTGATCATTATAAGTAAAAACTAAGAGCTCTCATAAAATCATCCAAGGCAAATTTTGAGAGAAAAATCGCCAAGGACTCTAAAGACAATCATAAGGCCTTCTTTAGCTATGTTAGAAACCTAGGAGGAAACTCCCAGATATGCTCAGAATTAGTTCAAAATGATGTGAAAATTACTGAACCTACACACATTGCAAACATACTGGCTGACAGGTTCAGTGCAAACTTCTCCCCCCCCCCCAAAAGGAGAGATATCTATTCCAGAGGATTGTAGTCCCCCCACCATCTCCAATCCCCAGCTGAGAAATGCCCTCCCCAAGGCAAAACACAGCATCCATGGGACTGGATGGTGTCCCGGCTGTGTGCTTCATGAACTCAACGAGGAATTAAACCCACAGTTAGGACAGCTGTTTAATCTTAGCCTCACCTCAGGATACGTACCCAAGGAGTGGCGCACGGCGACTGTGGTCCCACTTCATAAGGGCGGTGCCTCCACAGACCCTGGAAATTACCGCCCCATTAGCTTGACAAGCCTTATCTGCAAAGCCATAGAGAGGATCATAATGGAACTCATAAATAAAGACATAGGGAACTTGCAGACTTTGGATCCAACCCAGTTTGGCTTTGTCAAGGGCAGATCCTGCCTCTTAAACTTGGTTGACTTTTTCAAGACAGTCACCAAGGCCATTGATGAGGGAAAGGCAGTCCATACAGCCTACCTCGACCTGGCAAAGGCCTTCGACACAATACCCCACTCAGGTATCATCGAAAAACTCATCAGCTTGAATGTAAACCCATACATCACAAGATGGGTTGCAAACTGGCTAAGTGACAGAACCCACAGGGTCAGAGTTGCTGGAGCCATGTCAGACTCAAAGCCTGTCACAAGTGGTGTCCCACAGGGCTCAGTCCTGGGTCCACTCTTGTTCGGCATCTACTTTTCTGAAGTACAAGCAAACACAGGAGGGTTATGGCTGACAAAGTTTGCAGATGACTGCAAACTGGGCCATAGTCGAAAACACATCTGACACAGATATCCTCCAGAAGGGCCTCACAGAAACGGATAACTGGTGCCAGAGCCATGGCCTGAAGTTAAACGCCAAAAATGCATAGTCATACCCTTCGGGAAAAACAAGGTTACCCCTAGCTACCATATAGGTGGCAATCCACTGAGCACAGAAAAGTCATCAGGGAGCTGGGGACCCAAGTTGACAGTAGCCTTCGTTTGACACTCATGTTGCTAAAGTAGTTAGGAAAACCTTCTATATCGCCCACCTGATCATGAAGGGATTCACATCTAGATCAAGGGAGGTCATCGTCCCCTGTACTCATCACTCATTAGACCTATGATTGAGTACAATGCCCGCTCGAATGTATCTGACCAAACACCTGCTGCAGCTTGAAAGGCCCCAAAGTTCCTCACCAAAAGGATAAAGGGTCTCAAAAATATGTCTTATGCTGCCCGACTGAAAGAACTCCAGCTCTATTCAGTCTCATACCGCTTGCTCAGAGGTGACCTGTGCCTGACATATAAGGCCATGTCAAACCCAGATTTGATGAATATGCTTCACCTCAAAAAATCTAGATCCCTCAGAACCACAAGGGCGGGAGACTTAAACCTTGACACGGTTATAAATAGAACATGCTGGAGGGACAGATTCATCACCCAGAGACTCCCTATGCTGTGGAACAAAATCCAGGTACATGTGAGGCACAGCACCTCGCTGGCCTTGTTCAAGAGGAATCTTGACCAATGGATGGGAGATCGCAGATATACCCCAGGGATTACTTCAGTGTCACTGCTTGACAGAGGCACAGAAAAATGATAGGCATAGTTTTTATTCAAACTAAAGGGGTGGCGAAAGCCACATAACTATGGGCTAGGCTTATAAATGCCCTTGGGCAGATAGCCTAGTATGAACCTATGAACCTATGAACCTATACATTAGCAAGACAGGGCCCCATAGCTCAGAATAGGGTTGATAAAGCATTGCATTATTGGCGTGATTCAGAGACAATTACAATAAATCACCTCACTGACATAATAGTAGCACTACATGCCCTGTTTTACTATGAAAAAAATTGCAGTCACAATTGTGCAAGCGACCACATTACAGAAGCAACTTAGAGAATGTGGAGAACATGGTACTAGAGTGCAGTCTAATATATGGAAAGTGGCAACAGACACAATAAGTGGTAAAGGATCTTAGGATTGCAGTCATTGGTCAAGTAGGGCATGGCAGTCATAGAAACTGTCAAACATGGTAGGGTTCTGAGAGGCTGGAAGTGACTCAAACTGAAAGAGCACTTGGAATAGGCAAAATAGATTACAGTCCTGTAGGTGGAGTGTCCATCCAACCAGGGAACAGGAAAAGGCATAACAGGTTACAGTCATGAGCGTCGACCAACCAGGGCCAAGGGATGACAGGAAGGCTCAGTCATAGTCATGCGTTATCATTGCCTGCACATTGTTGAATATACACATAGACAGCTGGACAGGCTACAGGGAATTTTGAGCCTCTAGTACACTGTGCACACTGTGCTATTGTTACAGTTGCAAGGAAAGCATTCATGGCTCACTAGGTTATGATGTCAGAACAGTTATCATATACAGTGTATGGTGCTATGGCAACCAGGAGAGTGCTGTAGGTCATGAGACATTGGCTAACAGGGATTGTCATGCACACCCACACTGATCTACCTATCATACCACTAAAAGAATGGCAATGGCTGGAGACATTCACCACACAGGAGATGGAGGTTAATCCATGGGCCCTGTGCACACATGGCAGTTGTATCCTTGACAACTATAAAACAGACAAGGCCTCGTGGGACCAGGTGTTTCAGGGGCTAGTGCAGGACATCACTACAGTGGGTGGCCATAATAGGACAACAGTGCACCACTGAATCACTGATATGTTCATACTTGCCAAGACCAAGGTGCAGTAAATAGCCAGGCACATTTTGATCACTAGGGATGGACCCTAAACCATACCTCTCAACTGTCCAGATTTTCACAGAATGTCCATATTTTGCCTCATATTTTTAGTCTGTCTCTAATAAAATTTGTGGTTTTCTGGAAAATGATTGAGGATTGAAGTCACTAAATAATGACAGACATTTGAGTTTCAGACTTCAGATCCTTCAGAAAATGCATGCTAACACAAAACTATTTATTCTAACAACTTTCTAAGTTTATAAGAGCAATATTTAAAATCTGCCCCCATTTTTGAGTCTTTGTACACCCCATTATTTTTGGATTTGTTCAGATTTCTTGTGCTAAGAGGTTGAGAGGTATCCCCCAAACACAGTGGTATCTCACAATCACTGAGGAATTCCTGTTAACCTTCAGTGGTATCAGTAAGAGAACCCTCAAACCTATTGGTAGATACTATGCAAGATAAGCAGGTGATTACTGATGAGTATCTGTAGGAGATAACCCAGGTGAGGAGTGGCATGTGCCATGCACACAAGGTCAACATATGTGGCAGAATGTTTCCTAGCATGCCTATATGGTTTTCTTGGACATAAAAATTTGCATTTATGTCACATAGAGACATCAGGGATTCAACAACAGCAACCTGCATCACAACTTATGACTGACTGTCTCCAGGGGATGCCCAAGATGACTAGTGACAAATGCCATTCACATAGGACATTGGTTTACTCAGGCATGCACATCTGCATTTATGTCATACAGGGACATCAGGGCAGCAACAAAGACAACTTGCAACATAGGGTACGTATGTGCCCATAAGATATATATATTTTCATATGGTAGTGGGAGTTACATACATATGCTCTGCTTTTACTGCTAGTATGTTATTTGAAAACATTCACAGGTTCCACTGGTAGAGAAGCCAGCACATGCTGGTTTCCAGAGGCTCATGCTGATGGCATCATGACACCATGCACCTGGCAAAGTTAGAGGACACAGTGCCACTGTCAGCAACACGAACACTGGAGGGTGCACTCCTTCCTCCCATATCCAAGGGAACAGTGGAGGTACAGAATAAACCTCAGACCTCACCTGTGTTTGTGGAGGTCATCCCATCTATGTCAACCCCACCACAGGTACCACAGGCACCACTCATGACCCCTTCACCTATGCTGGTGTTGCTGTCTCTTGTCACTGTGCCACAAACCTGTGCAACTGATGCAGAATGCACTATGCCCATATCACGGGTTAATGTGGGAATGGTAATGTTTAATAGACTGTGATGTATTGCCTAGCTATGTAAATGCATGCATTATTTTTTTATTTCTGTGTTTTTCTTGTTAAAGTCCACAGTTGAAGACCAGATGTCACATCGTTGCCAGTTTCCATCATATTGGATCTGCCTTTGCCTCACAGGAGTGTGCACTGTATCCAGTTTCTTCCTCGGCTGGTGCCACAAATATGTCAGCCAGTGCTACAGGCTCCCTTTGCTGTAACTATTTTCATAGCACCATGTTACTGAGCATGGCACAGTCTACAAATATCCTACTGTAGGTATCCAGAACTTACTACAACGTGTCACCAGATATATCCAGGCAGGAGATGTGGGCCTCTAGCAGCCCACAAAACACACATTTGACATGTCAGTGACAGTGTGATGCTGTATGCCATCTCTGCCATGGTTATCGGGGCTCTGTATTGGAGTTATCAACATACCCAGCATCACCTGCAATAAACAACAATAAACACCATCATGAGTAGTCTGCTGCTTACATTCATGGGAAAGGACCATCCTGTCCTCTATGGTTAGCAATGAGTGCACCAACCAACTTGGTGCCCCTGCAGAAAATCAGCCCACATGAAACCCTGGTCTAGGTTGCACCTGTACCAGATGTGGAAATCATGATAACTATCTAAATGGAGCATAGACACATTGCATATGATAATCTGTGAACTGCACACCAAATGACAGTGGATGGAGCAGAAGACCTTCTGGCTGAGATACTGAATGCCATGTAAAGCAGGTGGGCCTTAATTGCAACATGGATACAGTCAATGGCCCCCCAGACCCTTAGGGAAATGGCAAACATTGCATAATGTCTGCATATTAATGTCTGTCTGTCTCTCTCTCTCTCTCACTCTTGCTCACTGTTGAATTAGAAATATACTTCTCCATATGCATCAGCATCATGTCAAGGAACTGATGTTAGATTCACAAGGCCAAGGCCTGTGACACTTCTTACATGCCCCTTCTGAATGCTGAAAGGTCCTTGCTGCAAGAGTGGTTAATTCTACACAAACTTTCCTGTCCACTGGTATAAATGGTCCATCCCTATTAATCCCAAGTGAAGATGATACATGTCAGCTAGTTCCCATATTATGTTTCTGCCTGCACTGTCTCAATTGACAATGTCCCAGTCATGGTATGTAAGTAATTGATAAACTCCTCTGGCTTCCAGATTGGTCACTAAGTCATACTGACCATCTAAAGAAGATACTGCTTTTAACATCTTAGCTGGAATTATGCAGTGGTTAACTGAGAAATTATAGTGTTCAGATTAGGTGGTCTCTGTGACTAATCTTGCAAATGTTCTACCTTCATGTTTGGTTTCAGCATTTGCATAAATAATGACTGGCACTCATTTGTATGTCATTATGTAGTTATTTGCATATGATGCATGTCGTTTTATTTTCCTGGTAGCATACTCTTGTTACATCGGGTTGGGAGGGTGGCCTAATGGTTAAGGTGTTTGCCTTACAAACACAAGGTGCAGGGTTTGAGTCTCACAAGGGATAATTGGCTAAGCTTAAAATGGCTCGCAAGGGCAGTTAGCTTAGTACTAACCTATGACCCTATGACATGTATCTCTGAATCACCCCTCACTGACTGCCATCACTGATACTGTTTCACTTAATGCAGTGGTGTAGTTGGCTTTGAATATCCCACCTTGTTCTCAGTTTCTGTGTTCTCAGAAAGCAAATCATTCCATTTCATTCCTATCCCAGAGCAAAATGCAAAAAAGAAGTTAAAAACAAGAATCAGTTTATATCAAGTAGACAGTGAAACAGAACAGAGACATAAAACAGTTTCATACTACAATATAAGTTCAAAATTTGAGAACTAGTTTAAAAAATGCATAGGAGAGATGGCCTAAAGATTAGAAGGGAAGACAGATAGATAAGCAGTATAAATAGGAGGTGTGAGGAGGGCGATATTATTTTACTTAAAATGATTAAAAAATGAAGGTAATCAACCCGGATGCCTGCACTGATTGCTAATTGATGTTAAAGGACTACCTATTTTCTTCATTTGGGCTTATAAAATGAAAGTTCCTTAGTACTCCTTAGGTCAGCCTCCATCTTAGACAACAAGCACTTTCCTACAACTATACTATATGTAAGTTTATTGAAAGCAAGGTTTTTGTAATTAAATATCATATGAAGTAGTTATAATAGCTATAGGTGTTCAGATATCACAGTAAAGTTCAAAAATCATGATCATAACAAAAAAGGGTAGCCCCATCCTTCACGGGAATCCAGTCGGCTTTTTGGGACATGAGATAACAATAGTCCCTAGACAATGCCATGGAGACAAATCAGCAAACATTGTTAAGGGCATTGTGAGGTAAGATGATATTATATGCCAAGTTCAGGGTTGTTAAAGGCAAGGCATGTTCAGATTTAGGAAATGGAATGTTTTACCTTTTGCCTGACTGTTGAACTTTTGGTCACTAATGTAAGGAGACTTGTAAGCTTATAGGATGTCTGTTATAATCTGGCAGTGCAATAGATTCAAATATCTTATAACTACTTTTAAAATCTTTTTTGCCTGTAAGGCCCCCAACCTTTAAGCTACGCATCATTCTCTAAAGTAGCTGCTCCTACAGGTGTTTAGTGCACTGGTGGATAGGCAACTTAAGTGTGAAATGTCATGTTGTGGTGAGTTTAGCTGCAGTGTATTACATTGCGTAAGCTGGCGGTGCTCTTTTCAGGATTTTTCCCCTTTTCTTTACTGGGATTGCAGGGCCTCACTTGAAATTTTTTTTGTGTGTGTGTGTGTGTGTGTGTGTGTGTGTGTGTGTGTGTGTGTGTGTGTTTAGGTTTGAAGTCTCATTGTTTTTCATATTTAATTTTTGATAAACTGTGAGCTGAAAAAAAAAGATGGTCAGTGGCTCACAGATAAACCGCTACAAATGCTTACTTATACTATTAGGGTAACCATGAACAACAAAGTCCATTATATCTGTAAAATGCTTGTAATGTTATTCTGTAACATCAGCATATATCTTGGCTGAAAGGGTCTTTATACCAGCCTACCTACTTGTATGGTTTAATGGCCTTTGAAAAAAGAGCTAAGTGCGCAAACAGCAAACTTCCACAGAATTAAAATTATGCATAACAGGAACATTTCATTCCATTTTCTTTCATAAAGAATAATGAATAACAGTGCACAAAATGCTTATAATTGAAAAACAACCCACCCCCTTGTACAACAGTAATCCACCACCATCCAATACATAGAAAAGGTAATTTGCATTATAAGCGTGCTCATCCCCCACAAACAACCAAGCGTGTTGATAACTATCAAGTCCTGTAAGAAGTAAATTTGTTTACAGCTAAACAAAAACAGACCCCAGTCCACCCAGTACAGCTTACTAACCCTGTATCCAACACATCTCTTTTTCAAATGACACTGTGGGGTGCCCCGTCCTCAAATATCAAGGACTGGAGTGGTGTCAAATGGCAACATATTGCAGAAACACTCATAATTTCTTTTGTGATTTAATTATTTTGAAATAAATAGAACTGTCCCTCATTGTTTTCTATAGTGCAGTGCAGGCTCATCCCTCAACACTACCATTACCCTGACTTATCATCTGGAAGTACACTGACATGTTATTCCCTAGGCAGGAAACACTTTATTGAGTGTCAGTTTTAAACTGATATTTTATTTTTTTCTACATTGTTTTAAATAAATAATACTATGATGGTCATTGCTTAACATTTTTTTGCTGATGTTTATTTCAGTAAATGGCTGTCTATACATGTTTTAATATTTCAACCTGCTTTTTAGTTTTGCCAAGGGCTCCATATCCCATCAACTTATGTAGTGTCATTATGACATTTCATCCAAAAAGTTGATTTTCCATAGCAAATATGAAACCAATGCACTATACTATCATAATCTCCCTTTGTTATGGAACTGTCAGCAAAAGTGCCACTCTGTACCAAGCTGCCAACATTAGTTTATAGAATCAGTTTTGAAAAATATTTTCAGAACTTTGCAATATTTTGACTTAAGACTTACAAAATACAAATTCTGTTGATAAAACTCTAACCCCGGATTTACTAAACTTCCATGCAGGACTAATCTAGTCCTGCACGGAAGTGGCAGTTTAAGAGGAGGAAGGCAGTGCACTATGCATATTAATGCAGACGCTATACCTGAACTCCTAATGCTCCACTGAGCCTGCATGAGTGCAGGGGATGTGTCTGAGAGCAGAGCTCTCAGAATAAACACACCCCTGCAAAGTAGAACAGAAGAAAGTTTAAATAAATGAGTGAGACCGCTCATAGGTGTCTGCATATCCCCACCAACAGTCCCCATGTGTTCAACAGCAACAGTACATTTAAATAAAATGAAGAGACCCTTTTATTTATTTTCTTTAAAACCCCCGAGTACAGCTAACCGTAGGTGTGCAGGTATGCCCATCGCCTAGCTATGGTTAAAGCAGCTGAAAAGGCTGAAGAGGATAACAAGAAATATATATGCAAATGAAGCAGCACAGCAATAGTGTAGTGGTTAGAGCATCCACCTAATGACCAGGCATTCCCGGTTCGAGTCCCACTGCAGCACATATAATTTTCTATGTGAAATCTGTATATGAACATAATTTTACATCTTTTTGTCATATAAACTACATAATAACATTTAAATGTGAACTGGAGTACTGCATGAAATGTACATGTGAAGTGTCAGTGTCATAATGAATAAGGCACTAGTAAGCAGGTTTAAGCACAAATAAGCAGTAGTAAGCATATATAAGCACTAGTAAGTGTATTTGAGTGCATTTGCATGGGGGTAAGCATTGCCTGCACAATTTAAGCAAAGTAGAAGCTAACTGAGTGCAAGAAACTGTAACCGGAGGTTAGCAGTGCTTACCGGCGCACAAACCCACGCAAACCCGCTTACAACTGCTTTAAAGTGTGTTAATCACTCTGGATCCAACGGCCCATGTTCTGCCCAGCAACAAAATAAACTGCCTCTGCAAGGCTCAAATGCAGGACCCTGTACACTATAGTCACAGTAGTTAACCACTAAGCCATCATAACAATAGATATGCATGAGGTATCAGCAAACTAATCCTCACCACAGGAAAATCAAACCAAACATGTGAACTAAATCTATGTACAGTGTGATGTTGGATAACCTGCCACAGAACATAAATATGTGAACTGGAGTACTGCAGTAAGCATAGATTTGAGGTGTTATGGTAATAAAGTACTGAAGTTCCCAGGACCACATACAGTGTATGTACACATGAATCACGGATACCAGACACATATATAACCTGTAATGAAGAATAAATCATTGCCAAATGGCAAATATAGTGATAATCAGCTATGAAGCAATGCAAACCGCAGCACAGCTCATGTTAGTAAGTGTAAGCAATGTGTAGGGGAGCCAATTCAATCTCCATAGTGGTATACTTCTTTAAACAATGCCAACCTTATGTAAGCAGGTGTGCCCCTAGCTTAGCCTTTCCAAAACTGGCCAATCACAGCAAAGTGCAGGAAAATGGCTGTATTTAAACCCCACAGGTGGGAATATGTCTCATAACTGGTTGTAGCTTCCCACTGCAGGCAGAATGGCTGGTGTGGGGGAGGGCACTCAATTCAGAGCACAGTGCTAGGGCATCCAGGAGTCAAAATTCATGGTAAGGCTCCTGGTAAAACACCATGATCAGAGACTACTGCAGGGCCAGCACCAGGGCTCGCAGTACAAAACAGAGGCCTGGGACAGTCTAGCTCGTGACCTCACCAGTGCCACAGATATCCCCCAGACTGGTGAACAGGTCAGGCACCACCATGCTGACCTGAAGCGGTGGAGGGGGAATGTCCTGGAACAGTGGATCAAAAAGTGTCGGCAGATGGCCAATGCCCCAGTACTAAGTACACATTCTACTAAGTAGTAAATAATTGCCTAGTTTGTGTATACTATTGATAGGTATGGCTAAATATCAATGCATTTCTCTGACAGCTGCAGCTGAGCGGGCTGCGGGCCAGCAAGCCCATGATGCTAGGCTGCAAAGGCTGTATCGCGAGGCAGGTTATTAATCAGTCTGCATGTACTGTCATAACAAAGATTATAAGAGCCTTATAAAGTGTTGTACCAGTAGAAATAAATGTGTTAATAGTCTGTGAATAAAGGTATATCCCCTGGAGTGCTTCTGTTTACTCTTCTGTCATATGTTTGCAATCTGTTACATGCTGTAAATAGTACTGTTGTATCATAAGCAGTGTCACCCACACCGTGGTATGCAGATAAAATGGGTATGAAGTTATGCATAACAATGTTGGAGGTGCCAAGAGGTCAGTCATATCTTACAAGTTAGGGAGACTTAGACAGGAAACAGTCAAAAGCTGTACATCAATTCCCTGACAGCACAGTGTACTGTGATGTTAGCAATAATTTGTTGTCACACACAGCAGGGGTTTGACTCCTGGGAGTGCTACTAAGTTGTATGCATAATCATACCCCACAACCGTACAGACTGTGATACAATGTTCAGATAGAAAGCTGTATGCATAATTACACCCAACTGTACATAATTTGCTTGAATGTTCAAATTGTAAGTTGTATGCATATTTATACCCCACAACTGTTCCAATCTGTCCAGCATGTCCAGATAAATGACCCATATCACCAGCTTGGTACCCTGCTCCCCTGTAAATTCAGTGTGATGATCCCAGAAATGTAGGCAGCTGTCAATGACATATAACTGATAGTCAAACATGTACATAGTCAGTGAATGTATATGAAAACAAACCTGTAATTCTAGCACCTCACCCAATGTGTATGACAGCAATTCTCAACATATGTTGCATTAACACCAGCAGCCTGTCACGCCTGTATTAAAGACACAGGTCACATATATAATAATCTATAAACATACCAGTGTACAATATAAGGCCATTGTGTAGTGTAATAATACATGTAAGGGAAAGATCACTGCAGTGACTAAGAATGTTGTGAAAACAACAAGGCTATCTTAATTGTTAATTGAATCCTCTCTCACCCCTACCATATGTGCATAATAACCCAATGACACTCCTCAACTGGTATGTGTACACTCCAAACATTTTTGGGACATATGTCCTAATAGTTAATAAATATTCACATTTGTTTCTATGCATGTGCCATGTTAAAATACACTCATATTGGTGGCCTGTTGCCATCAATGAAACCCACATGCTCCTGTAATGGCCACTGTTGTTCCATATATGCATGTGTTCTGCTTGCTCTGCAACTGTGTTAAATCTGGTGGGTTGGGTTATTGGGAATACCTATGCATGCTGTTATAACTAATCCTGAATGCTGTTGACTGTTACTAACCCATATCTGCCATAAACCTGCGACAACACAGCTCGTATGGGAAGGCTGGTCCCAGAGGACCCACCTGTCCCACCTCAGCTGGCCATGGCACCGGACACTAGCACATCCAGGGCCCAGCCTGGGACCTCCTCCTCCTCCGTGGGCCCTGCACCATCTTTGGGAGGAACCACTGCAGGGGATGGGGCTCACCCCCCCTCAGAGCGGGCACGGAGGGGGAACCTGTCACCCGTCAACAGGTCCGGGCCGTGGTGAGTAGGAAGCTCGATCTGGAGTATCGAGAGCATCTACGCCAGCTTGAGGGCTTAGTGATGCTATTAGAGGGTGAGCCTGCCCCTCCTACACAGCCCCCAGCACAGCCACCTTCGGGGCCATGAAGGTGCAGTGGTGACTGCCTATGGGTGGGGACATCAGTCCCACTGTTTCATCTTGGGGGCTCATGGGCTTGCGACTTCCAAACACCCCTCCCTGTCCAAGGTGTTTACCCCCACATGTGTCATATACCAGCCCTGTATGTGTCTTGTTTGTCTTGTCTGTTAACCTACCCAACATCCCTCCCCAAATATACCTACTACTACCTCTCCCCAACATCCCCCTCTCACCTGAAAAAAAAGGGCAGTCTGTTCCCACAAAAAAATCTCGCCCCATACATAGCTGTCCATTTTGCACACATGTCCACTGGACACATGTAATCTGGTCTAATTGGCATTACAATGAATATAAGTTGTCCTCATCCCTCTCCTAGGGGTTTGAGGGTCCAAATGTACCTGCAAATATAGTGTATATGCACAGCTGTTGATGTAGAAGAAATGGGCGCTATGGACCTTTCCTGTACCCTTCCTGCACATGCCTAGCTATTTTCCCTACTGTCTTTCCCTCTTTGTGCCCCATTTTTCACCACTTTCCTATCAACCCTTTTTTCTTTTAAAGGAATTAGTGCGGGTGTAAGTGGCAGTAAGCACTGTTGAGCAGGTTTGTGCAGGGGTAAGCTATGCCTACACAGGTTGAGAAATCTGAAGCAAACTGACTGTAAGCAAACAGAAGTGGAGGATGGCAGTGCTTACCATCGTGCAAACCTGCTTACAACTGCATCCAATGGCCCTTGTTCTGCCTAGCAATAGACTAAGCAGCCTCTGCTAGGATCAGACACATGACCCTGCACACCATAGCCAAAGTGATTTACCATTAAGCCATCTCAGATATACATATCCTTGATGTATTCACAAACATATCATCCAGCCCAGTCATTCAACAGTACAGAGAATGTATTCCAACATGTAGATGTATGTGTGTGTAAATATATTAATGTCTAAATGGTTACAACATATTGATATATGTATATATGTATATATATATATATATATATATATATATATATATATATATATATATATATAAATATTTATGAACATATAAACATGCAAATGCCTACATCTATAGATATATATATGTTCACATCTACATGTCTAAATATATATGGCAGGTTATATAATTATGCCAGCAGATATATATATATATATATATATATATATATATATATATATATATATATATATATATATATATATACATATATAGGTATATATGGACATACATCTGTAGATAATGGGGAAATAACAAAACATATATGTCCTCATGCAATGTTAATGGGGTTGAGAGGCCCCACACAATATACATCTGGTATGTATAGGTATACCCCCCAGGCAAGCATGACCCCCTGTAATACAGTACCAAGTGTTGCAGATCCCATAACCAGGGCCAGACACGACATGGCCATCCCTAGGATACATATACACAGATGCATATATGCAGATACAGGTTGTGAGGTGGAGTTCAGGGATGAGTTAAGGCAGGCACTGTGTGACAGTGAAGAGTTACCAAATAGTTGGGTAACTACAGCAGGGCTAGTACGGGAGACGTCTAGAAAAGTGCTTGGTATCACATCTGAACAGAGGAATGACGACAAGGAGATATGGTGGTGGAATGAGGAAGTACAGGAGAGTATACAGAGAAAGAGGTTGGCAAAGAAGAAGTGGGATTGTCAGAGAGATGAAGAAAGTAGACAGGAGTATAAGGAGATGAGGTGCATGGCAAAGAGAGAGGTGGCGAAGGCTAAGGATAAGGCATATGAAGAGTTGTATGAAAGGATGGACACTAAGGAGGGAGAAAAGGAACTGTACCAATTGGCTAGACAGAGGGACCGAGCTAGGAAAGATGTGCAGCAGGTAAAGGTGATAAAGGATAATGAGGGAAACATACTCACAAATGAGGAGAGTGTGTTGAGGAGATGGAAAGAATACTTTGAGGGGTTGATGAATGAAGAGAATGAGAGGGAGAGAAGGTTGGATGATGTAGGGATAGTAAATCATGAAGTACAGTGGATGAGCAAGGAGGAAGTAAGGATAGCTATGAAGAGAATGAAGAATGGAAAGGCTGCTGGCCCAGATGACATACCTGTGGAAGCATGGATGTGTTTAGGTGAAATGGCAGTGGAGTTTTTAACCATATTGTTTAATGAAATCTTGGAAAGTGAGAGGATGCCTGAGGAATGGAGAAAAAGTGTTTTGGTACCGATTTTTAAGAATAGGGGTGATGTGCAGAGCTGTAGTAACTACAGAAGGATAAAATTGATCAGTCACAGCATGAAGTTATGGGAAAGAGTAGTGGAAGCAAGATTAAGAAGGGATGTGATGATTAGTGATCAGCAGTATGGTTTCATGCCAGGAAAGAGCACTACAGATGCGATAGAGAAACCATATGACAGGGTGGATAGAGAGGAGTTGTGGTATTGTATGAGGAAGTCAAGAGTGTCAGAAAAGTATGTAAGAGTGGTACAGGATATGTATGAGGGTAGAGTGACAGTGGTGAGGTCTGCGGTGGGAGTGACAGATGCGTTTAAGGTGGAGGTGGGGTTACATCAAGGATCAGCTCTGAGCCCTTTCTTATTTGCAATGGTGATGGACAGGTTGACAGACGAGATCAGACAGGAGTCCCCGTGGACTATGATGTTTGCAGATGACATTGTGATCTGTAGTGAGAGTAGGGAACAGGTGGAGGAGACCCTGGAGAGATGGAGATATGCTCTAGAGAGAAGAGGAATGAAGGTCAACAGGACTAAGACAGAATATATGTGTGTGAATGAGAGGGAGGATAGAGGAATGGTGAGGATGCAAGGAGTAGAGGTGGTGAAGGTGGATGAGTTTAAATACTTGGGATCAATAATTCAGAGTAATGGTGAGTGTGGAACAGAAGTGAAGAAGAGAGTACAGGCAGGATGGAGTGGGTGGAGAAGAGTGTCAGGAGTGATTTGTGACAGACGAGTACCTGTAAGAGTGAAAGGGAAGGTCTACAAGAGGGTAGTGAGACCAGCTATGTTATATGGGTTGGAGACAGTGGCATTGACAAAAAGGCAGGAGTTTGAGCTGGATGTGGCAGAATTAAAGATGTTAAGATTTGCACTGGGTGTGACAAGGGTGGACAGGATTAGGAATAAGTATATTAGAGGGTCAGCCCAGGTTGGAAGGTTTGGAGACAAAGCCAGAGAGGCACAATTACATTGGTTTGGACATGTGCTGAGGAGGAATGCTGAGTATATTGGGAAAAAGATGCTAAGGATGAAGCTACCAGGTAACAGGAAAAGTGGAAGGCCTCAGATAAGGTTTATGGATGTGGTGAGAGAGGACATGCAGGTGGTTGGTGTGACAAAGCAAGATGCAGAGGACAGGAAGAAATGGAAACAGGTGATCTGCTGTGGCGACCCCTAACGGGAACAGCCGAAAGACGATGATATATATATATATATATATATATATATATATATATATATATATATATATGTGTGTGTGTGTGTGTATATACACATATATATAGATATATATGTAACTACACATACACACACAGAAATGTCTACAGTAATATACATATGTAGTACATGCACACAATATGGAGCAGCCAGTATTGCTACAGTCACCACCTTACCAACTGGAAACTGTATTAACACCCATACGAATGACATTCATAGCCTGCAACATATACCCACAGAGATATCAAAGGGTATAACATCACACACAGGTGTGCATAAATGAATGTGAAAGCTTTATGTGTGTACTATGATAGTTGTATATGCCATGTCATATAGCTGTTTAGACAATGACATCCATAATGGCAGTGTAATGCAACTGTGAAACAGTTATACTAAGGCAGTAGTCTGGAAAGGTTGACATATGTTGCTGTCTAGGCTGTGGCCTCCAAGTAGTACATTAGTAATGACAGACTGGGCCGCAGCATACCAGGCAATCACCAGTGCGTAATGCAGATGTATAGGTCAGCAGCCTCTATCTACACTCTGTACACAATTCCTAGGGGGGACAGACCCCAGTTCACAGAATGGGATGTATGTTACATAACAAGGCATACCTGACACCATCACAATCACACTGACAAACAGAACATCCTGTATGGCAGGAGGCAGTAGGCCTGCATTTAACCAAGGTGGATTGTATGGTAAAGTGCATCCAGATACCTTAAGGCAGCCTATCCCAGATACCCACATATGTTGTAACAGCCTAGGTTAGTCATGGTGCACTCCCCCTACACTCACTAATACTGGGCCATATACCACTGTAACATACATTGGCCTCTGGAGTGCATTAGAGCACACATGTATTGTGTAGGTGAAATCCACACATATATGGCCCCAACACCCCAGTATGTGTGGGGGACACAACAGCAGTGGAGTGATGGCAGGAATGACAGCATGACATACACACAGCCCACTACATAACAACCCCTGAGAGCATGTCATATGTGCAAAACCTGGTATGCAGGTGGAAGACAGAGGCTGGAACACAGGCACATATGTGTAAAACTGTTGTCATACAGTAAGCAAGATATGTATATGTGTACATATCTATATGGATATATGTATACTTATTTATACATATATGGTCACCATATGTCCTGCACATGGAGTGGAGCCCTAACTCAGCCCCAATAGTCCCAGCCTCTTAGTATATTTGTAGACTATTGCTACTATAATAGGGATTGTCTTCACAGAAATGGTGTGTGTGGGAGGCCACATCTGCTGTTAACATTTGTGCCATTGGCTACTTTCAGACATCCTATGGTCATCATAGGTTCATAGGTTCATAGGTTCATACTAGGCTATCAGCCCTAGGGCATTTATAAGCCTAGCCAGAATGTATTTGGCTTTCGCCACCCATTTTAAATTTATTTTGCTATGCCCTTTTTCGAGGTTAGTATACTGTGCCTCTGTCTAATAGTGACACAGAAGTGATACCCGGGGTAAACCTATGATCTCCCATCCACTCATCAAGATTCCTCTTGAAGAAAGTCAATGAGGGACTCTGCCTAACCTGGACTGGGATTTTATTCCAGAGTGAAGGGAGCCTCTGGGTTATGAATCTGCCCCTCCAACATGTCCTATTTATTTCAGTGCTAAGGTTCAAGTCTCTCGAGCGCATAGCTCGATGGGATTTGGATTTTCTGAAGTGCAGCATGTCCATTAATTCCGGACATGGCTTTATACGTCAGGCACAGATCGCCTCTGAACAGGTGGTATGCCACTGAGTAGAGCTGGAGTTTCTTTAACCGGACAGCATATGGCATCTGTTTGAGCCCTTTGATCCTCTTGGTGAGGTACTTTTGGGGTCTTTCCAGTTGCTGCAGGTGTCTGGTAAGGTACATCCCAAAAGGGGCATTGTACTCAATTATGGGCCTGATGAGGGATGAGTAAAGAGGCACGATGACCTCCCCTGATCTAGATGTGAATCCCTTCATGATTAGGTGGGCTATATACATTGTTTTTCTAACCAGTTTGGCCACGTGGTTGTCAAATGAGAGATTGCTATCAACTTGGGTCCCCAGGTCCCTAATTACTTCTTCTGTACTTAATGGATTACCACCTATGTGGTAATTTGTGGGCACTTTGTTTTTGCCAAAGTGGATGACTATACACTTTTTTGGCATTTAGCTTGAGGCCATGGCTCTGGCACTAGTTGTCTGTTTCTATGAGGCCCTTTTGGAGGATGCTTGTGTCAGCTGGAGAGTCGATTATGGTGCCCAGTTTGCAGTCATCTGCGAACTTGGTCAGCCACAGTCCTTCCGTGTTGGCCTGTACCTCCGAGAAATATATACCGAACAAGAGAGGTCCCAGGACTGAGCCTTGCGGGACACCACTTGTAACTGGTTTGGAGTCTGACATGGCTCCAGCAATTCTAACCATGTGGGTTCTGTCCTTGAGCCAGTTTGCAATCCATCTAGTGACATAGGGGTTTATATTTAAGCCGGTGAGCTTATCTATAATGCCTGAGTGGGATATTGTATCGAAGGCCTTTGCGAGGTCCAGGTAGGCTGTGTGGACCACCTTCCCCTCGTCAATGGCCTTGGTGACTGTTTCAAAGAAATCAACCAGGTTTAAGAGGCAGGATCTGCCCTTAACAAAGCCAAACTTGGTAGGATCCAGTGTCTGTAGGTCCCCAATATCTTTATTTATGAGGTACATGATGATCCTTTCCATAGCTTTGCAGACCAAGCTAGTCAGGCTTATGGGGTGATAGTTTCCAGGATCCGTTGAGGCACCACCTTTATGGAGAGGGACCACTGTTGATGTATGCCACTCTTTGGGCACATATCCTGTAGTAAGGCTGAGATTGAACAGTAGTTTTATGTTTGGGTTTAGCTCTTCTTGGAGTTCATGTGGGACGAGCAGCCGGGACACCATCTGGTCCCATTGATGCTGTGTTTTTTGCTTTGGAGAGGGCGGCTCTTACCTGAGCATCTGAGATGTCAGGGGGGCAGCACTCTGCTGGGATAGATATTTGCCCTTTGGGGGGGGGGGAGAAGTTTGTGCTGAACCTGTCAGCTAGGATGTTGGCAATGTCTGTGGGTTCGGTGTATTTTTTGTCATTTTGGACTAATTCTGAGCATATCTGGGAATTACCACCCACGTTCCTAACATAACTAAAGAAAGCCTTGTGATTATCCTTAGTGTTCTGTGCAATTTTTCTCTCAAAGCTGGCCTTAGACAATTTTATGAGTGCCCGTAGTTTTTTGCTAATACTGATCAGTGATGCCTTCCTTTTTTGGGATTTTGCTCTATCATTTAGTAGCTTCCTCCTTCTATTGTATAGTTTGTTTATGGCTGGGGTCCACCAGACAGGACGTCTGCCTTTGAAGGATTGGGTCTTGGTTTTATTTGGGATCGCATGATCCATGCATCATAGTACAGTACCACTGCTAGCACAGTAATGCCCCTGTGGACTACAGCTACGATAGGGCCAATATATGTGGACAGTCTGACACACTCGGGTCAGTCCAGGGGTATACACAGAACCCCTTCATGCAAGACATGTGGACCAGGCCTGTCAATGTGGATGTTACCAGCCGTGTAGATGGGTATAACATGTACATACTGGTATACATTTGCCCCCATAGGTTATGCATTCATACACCCCTGTCTGTCCTGACAGATAATAACTGCTAGTACAGAGGTGCCATGGCCACATACTTTCCACTAGTTACTGACATACATCTGAACAACATCCCACTGCTTTGTCTGACATACATGTCTGTCATGGTGGCCAGGCAGCAGTACATTTGGCAAGTATCTGGACATGACATCTCACTGGAGAAGTACAGTAAGTTGCTAGGCATGTAACAAAGCACAATGCAGGCTACAGGCAGACTGACTCAACACTGGGCTACATCTCCTATGTGGGAATACACATGTACCTGCATAGATAGCAGGCTCTACAGGCATGTCACATCACAGAGTAACAGACACCTGTGTGAAAGTGCATAACCACAACCAATGTGAACACAACCACAGCCACATATGGTAAGCTAGTGTACTTTCACAGTATATGGACTATCTGATGTACACCATCCTCATATAAACCACTCACACAACAACCCTACATATAATGGGCTGCTACACAGTGTGGTCCGATGGCTGGAGATTGGGTTATTTTTGCCAATCAGATGTTAAGAAAAAGTTTAATGTTGATGGTTGCAAGATGGCCTTGTTTTATTGTCTACCCAAAATCCACAAGAATTTGTATAGACCTCCAGGGCGACCAATAGTATCTGGTTCACAGTATTTTTTATACAACTTGGGTGTCTTTTTGCACCATTTTCTCTCTCCTTATGTTACAAAATTACCTTCATATATAACTGATGTTTTTGATTTTTTGGACAAAGTAAAATGTGTCAAACTAAATCACAATATGTTATGGGTTAGTATGGATGTAAAAAGTCTATACACAAGTATTTTACATCAATTTGGATTGGAAGCTATTAGATTTTTCTTGGGAAATTCTCCTGCAACAGAATATGTTATTGAATTGGTACATTTTTGTTTAACTCATAATTATTTTGAGTTTAATAATGTTTTATATCATCAGTTGCAAGGCACAGCCATGGGGGCCTCATTTGCCCCCATGTATGCTAATTTATTTATGGGTATGTTTGAATTGGAGATCATTTATAAGCAAAGATTTTTTCATGAACATGTTATCCAATATTTTAGGTACGTGGATGACTTAATATTCTTGGTCGATGGTAATAGGGACCAAATTATTGAATTTTTTAATGAGACTAATGTTAATAAATACCTCATAAAATTTGATGGACTGAATATTGGTCATATCATTCCATTTTTGGATGTGGTGTTGGATATCTCCGATGGTCAAAATATTGTGACTTCACCTCATAAGAAATTTGAAGGGACATGCCAGTACTTATATGGTACTAGTGGGCATCCGTCCCATATAATTAATGCTTTACCTTATGGGGAAATGTTACGGATTCAGAGACTTTGCAATAATTCTGATATTTTCCATAAAGAAATGGGATTTTTGGTTGAATCTTTCATAACCAGGGGTTATAGCAAGGATATTTTGGAAAATAGTTTCACTAGATTGATGACAGGAGTTAAACCCATAGTTAAAAAATCTATTTCCCATGGGAATAATATCAATATGGTGGGCAATGTGATACAATTATATAATGAAAGTGTGAATAAGGATGATATTTATTTTGTGACCACATTTGGCTGTTTTACTAAATGTTTTCTGGATATTGTTAATCAATTTTGGCTTTATTTATGCTCTCTTAGGAGTGTACAACAATGGTTGAATGCAAATATTAAGTTTTCTTACCGTAAAGGTAAGAATATAAAAAACTTTTTAGTTAAAGCTAAATTTATCATGCCCCCCACTAAAATGTATGCTCAACCTGTTCGAGTAGGCACCTTTCCTTGTGGCAAGTGCAAGGCTTGCAAACATATTGTAACTAATTTTGAGTTTATTAATAATATTAGATTTGATAGTCTTGGTTTTTTTAATTGTAATACTGTGGGCGTTATTTATGCTTTACAATGTCCTTGTGATAAATTTTATATTGGGGAAACCAAAAGGGCATTTAAAATTAGATTTCTAGAACATGTTAGAGATATCAATAATTGTAAGAAGGATAGTCCTGTGGCCATGCATTTTTTAGAATTTCATAATAGTTGTAGTGATGGCTTGAAGGGGACAGTATTAGAACAAATGTGTGTATCTATGTTTAATAATATGAGTATCAAAACTGTTTTAGTGAAGAAAGAAACTGTGTACATTTTAAAATTTAAGACTATGTTTCCCTTTGGGCTAAATGAAGAGCTCAATTGGAAAACTTTATCTTATTAGAATGCTGTCTAATTGATTAATTGTTTAATTATTTTATTGAATGTATGTATATATAGCGTTTTGCTATGTGAGTATTTTATTCTCCTTGAAGGCTTTGGCCGAGACGTCAGAGATTATATTTCAGTGTGCAATAAATCCTTTGGTGGAACTGGTTCTTCGTTGTTTTTTGTGGTCCGATGGCTGTCTCTGGTTTGGGACATGTGTGTGTTTGCCCCTACAAACATGTAACCTGATAGGGTGACATACAGTGGAGCAGCATGTAACATCAGATAGAACAGGACCAAGAACAATGACATCTACCACAGTCTCTACACAGGCCAAGGTACATATGCACTATACACACACTTTACCAGACTTACACATACCTCAGCACTGTACACACAACCACAGAATGCCCAGTCTATGTCCTCATATATAAGCCCTACTATACATAACATGTGTAGCAGTCTGATATCTCACTGGCTTATCAGATATGCTGTCACTGAATATGGTGTACAGAACATATGCACCCCCTACTGCATGACGTATGTACAAAGGTTGACAGGGTTGTGGCTGGAGGCACAAACACAGACCCAGTATTGACATATCACTGTGATGACCTCATACATTTCCTGTCGTAACAGGGTTTGATGCAACATATGTCCTATGAGGGATATGATGTCAGTAACTCTCCCGGCTGTCACCATCTACTGACTGCAATCCTCACACTACCTTCTGCAGTTAAGAGATAGGTGCTCTGTGGGTAACACAAGGAACACAAGGCACCACACACTGCCCAGTCTGCAGATGACCCTACAAATGAGGATTCCACATAAACATAGCACTGACATGACAAGTATTAAAACATGTAGGACAGCCATATCCACACACACACTGTTAAACCAATATTACCCCAACTGCAGTATAGCAGCACTTACAGTCTGTAGTCAGGACAGACACATCCCCCTCCTGTGTGTTGGCCTGTTTCCACAGTGTATGTTGTCAGAGGTAAGTCCCCAATCCATCTGTGATGCGGTTTGCCAAACAACAGATCTAGTTCCTGCTCACAGTGAATGATAAGGCCCAACACCAACAAGATGTTCCTAGATATTGAAGTGTGTTTCCATGCAATTGACTATGGGAATGTTACCACAGCTGTTCCACATGCAATCTGCTAGAGGAAGGCTGTAATCTGTGCAGAGGCCATCAGCTGATCATGAGCATCACTGACAATACACATGTCGCTGCCTAAGCAAAGCAGGTGTAAGTCTCCACATCCACCAGAGAGAGAGTGAGAGAGGCAGACAGAGGCAAAGATAAGTCAGGGTGGGTTGGGAGAGTAAAAGGTGAGCCTGTTTGGGCTTCAAACCCATGACTGACTATGTACTGATATCACATCTGTTATCCCTGCATGGTGGATATTGTGATTTATGCTAGTGGCACCATATAAGAAACTTTACAAACACATTCAAAATTGGGTCCAGTTGTTACACACTCACAACCTCCTCCACACAGGGCATGAATGACATACATCAGCACATTAAGACAAACACACACACCTATCACATTTGGGATTAGAACCCCTATCTAACTAGTTGTTACATTACAGCACTATGCCATTACAGAATGCACCATGGAAATTACTGGAATACTTTTTCCCCAAAGGTTTATTTCACAGTGAGTGACATCAGGAGGGCTGCCAAACTAGAGCAAATGAATTGTAGTGAGTGTGACTAGCCAAACATGCATTGCTCTTTACACAGGTATAGGAACAAACACAAAAGCATCCACAACTCCCATGTGTGAGAATAGAACCCCAACCAGAATTCCATATCACACTACAGCATTACGCTGTTATAGCACGCACCATAGAGATTGCTGGAGTATTCTTTCCCCAAAGGTGTACGTCACAATGATTGACATCAGCAGGATTGGCAAAGTAGGGCATTTGAATTATACTGAGTGTGATTAACCTAAATTGTCCTAATTAGTCTGTATGTATTAACCACTGTTCTGGCCAGAACAAAAATAACCTGCCTTTACAGGTCATGAACCCAGGACCCCGTATACTATAGTCACAGTAATTAACCAGTCAGCCATCACAACAGTACATGGGACTGCGGTTCCTCCAAAGTAATCCCACCACATGCTAATCAAACTGAACATGTGAAAGGAATGTATATACAGTTGTCTGTAAAATGTAAAAGATCTCTCCAAGGCCAACTCCATGTTACTCAAGGCAGAAGTGAATGTTTGTGACACCCATGGAGACAGGAGCTGACAGTTCAACTGATGAATCCTGCATTAAGGCACTGTATGAGCACAGCCACTTGTGCATGATTCCTGACATCCCATATAGAACCACAACGCTCACCTCCCAAATAATCAAGCCAGTCTGGTGGTCTCCTGCCATTAACAGAGTATACAACAGATGGTAGACACTGTTGAAGGAAAAAGGATAATCCAAGGATGCAAACAACTCCCTTACCAGCCCCAGTAAGATGTTGAGATCCCTCATGGAATCCCCCAAAGCTGATTATGTAACTAAAATCACCACAGATTCCACAGATAACCACACAGCATTCTATAGTTATGTCAGAATTCTAACTGGCAATGCTCAGAATTGCTCTGAGCTGCAACAGAATGGCATTGCATAGACTCCTTCCACGGAATGAGACAATATTCTGGCAGATTGATTTAGTGCCACATTCACCCCCTCACACCCCCAAAAGGGCCCATGTCAATACGTAAAGGGTTCCATTGCCCAGTAATCACTGCCACACAGGCAGGAAACGCACTACCCACTGCTAAGAATACAGCATCCATGGGACTAGATGACATCCTGGGCTGTGTACTACATGAACTACAAAATGGAATGGCAACTCACATAACTGCCATGTGTAATCATAGCCTTGCATCAGGCCTGGTGCCCACTGAGTGGCGCACAGCTGCAGTTACCCCACTTCACAAGGTGGGATCCACCTGTGATCCCTAGAACTACTGTCACATCAGTCTGACGAGCCTGATCTGCATGGCTATGGAATGCATTATCAGGGATGTTTTGAACACAGACATTGGCAACCCTCAGACACTGGACCCCACACAGATTGGGATCATGCAGGGCCAGTCTTGTCTACTGAAATGATTGACTGCTTTGGCTCAGTCTGTATAGCTGTTGAAGAGGGTAAGGCAGTCCACAAGGCCTATGTGGACCTCGCCAAGCCCTTCAACACCATCCCCCAGTCTGAAAACATAGATTAACATACTAATCCAGCCATACATCCCTATGCCACTCACTGGTTTGCCACATGGCTTACTGACAGAACCCAAACTGTTGGTGTAACTGACTCCATATCCATCCCTAGACAAGTGACAAGTGGAGTACCTCAGGGTTGAGTCCTGGGACCACTGATGTTTGGCATCTACATCTCTAAAGTACAGGCCAATGTTATGGGACTCTGGCTAACAAAGGTAACAGATGACTGCAAAATGGGAGTCATTATGAGCCTGACTGTACTGCATGAAATGTTACTAATACCAGCCTGACATCATACAGGTGGGATGGAGTACTGTTAACATCTTGTGCCCTTACTGTGTAAGGTCCTGGTTATGGGATCTGCAACAGTTGGTAGAGTATAGCAGGGCAGACGTGTTTGGCTGTGGGTGGGGGAATACCTATTCATGCATGACATATGTTGTTTCTGCCTGTCAACCCCATTAATGGAGCATGTAGACATATATGTTTCTGCTATGTTCCCATTTTATCTACAGATGTATGTCTACATATACCTATATATATTATATATATATATATATATATATATATATATATATCTGCTTACATATATGTGTGTGTATGTATATATATATATATATATATATATATATATATATATATATATATATATATATATATTATATATGTGTATTTACATATATCAATATGTTGTATCTGTTTAGACATTAATATATTCTCACACACACATACATCTACATGTTGGAATACATTCTCTGTACTGTTGTATGACTGGGCTGGATGATATGTTTGTGAATACAGGAGGGTTATGTATGTCTGAGATGACTTAGAGGCAAATCACTTGGGCTATGGTCCTGGGTTTGAGCCTAGCAGAGGTTGTTTATTTTGTTGCTAGGTAGAACAAGGGCTGATGGATACAGAGTGATTAAGGCACTTTAAAGCAGTTGTATGTGTGTTTGTGCAGGTTTGCATAGAGGTAAGCACTGCTAAAGTCTGGTTACAGTTTCTTATACTCAGCTTCTGAATTGCTTAGCCTGTGTAGGCATTGCTTAGCTCCACGTAAACCTGCTTACAACTGTTTTAAAGTGCCTTATTCACTGTGTATCCAATGGGCCATGTTCTGCCCAGCAACAAAGTAAACAGCTCTTGCAAGGCTCAAGCCAAGGACCCTGAACACCATAGGCAAAGTGATTTACCACTAAGCCATGACAGATATAAAGAGATGTGATGTTTGCAGAAACATATCATCCACTCCAGTCATGCAACAGTACAGAGAATGTATACCAACATCTAGATGTATGTGTGTGTACCTGTATTAATATCTAAATAGATACAGCATATCTAGATATGTATATATATATATATATATATATATATATATATATATATATATATATATATTGATTTCTAAAACTATATACATATATATCAATATATATGTACATATATACATGCATATGCCTAAATCGACACATATTTACCCCGGGAATCATCTCTGTGTCACTGCTGGACAGAGGCACAACAAACTAATGGGCACAGTATTTTTTCATATAAGGGGTGGCGTAAGCCACAAAAATTTGGGCTAGGCTTATAAATGCCTTAGGGCAGACAGCCTAGTATAAACCTATGAACCTATGAACCTATGAACCTATATATGTGTGTCTACATCTATATGTCTACATATACACAACACGTTACATATGTGTACGCAGATATATATCTATGTAGGTGTATACGGACATAGTTTTATATATATATATATATATATATATATATATATATATATATATATATTAGCAGATGTATAAATCTATATAGGTATATATGGCCATACATTTGTAGATAGCAATGGCAGATTAACAAATACACATATGTCCACATGCACCATTAATGGGCTTGAGAGGCCCCACACACTATACGTCTTGTATGAATAGGCATCCCCCCCACAGCCAAACAAGTGGCTGGCCATGATGTCACATGTATGGGTATGACTTTGCACCCCAGCCTCTCAGCTAATTTACATCTGTTATCACTGTCTGGTTGACATTGTGATATATAGTAGGGCCTCCATAAAAGAAACAAGCAAAACCCCCTGCACATTGCCCACAGCTGTCACACATTTACAACCACATCTACACAGGATACGAGTTAAAAACACACACACACCTGTTATGTCTCAGAGTTGAACCCCTACCTTACTAGTTTATTACACTACAGCACTATGCATTTATAGTACGCACCATGGATATTACTGAAGTACTTCTTCCCCAAAAGTGTATTTCACATTGAATGACATCAGTAGGATTACCAAAGATGGCCATTTCAACTGTACTGTGCATGACTAGCCTAAAATGCATTGCTCCCTACATGGACAGTGAGAAACACACAAAACTTACACAAATGACATGTGGGTATAGAAACCTTGACCAAGGTCTATATCACACTACAGCATGGAGCTGTCATAGGACACACCACAGGGATTACTAGAGAAATTCTTCCCCAAAGGTGTATTTCACAATAAATGACATCAGCAGGATTGCCAAAGTAGGGCATTCAAAATGTACCGTGAATGTGTAGCCTATAGGTTCACAGGTTCATAGGTAAGTACTAAGCTATCTGCCCAAGGGCATTTATAAGCCTAGCCAGAATGTGTTGGCTTTCCCCACCCCCTTAGATTAGTTCCCTGTGCCTCTGTCCAGCAGAAACATTAGTTCCCTGTGCCACTGTCCAACAGAGCCACTGCAGTGATCCCCGGGGTAAATTTTCTGTTTCCCATCCACCTGTCAAGGTTTCTCTTGAAGTGTGTTAGTGAGGAGCTCTGCCTGATGTATATTGGAATCCTGTTCCAAAGCATGGGGAGTCTCTGGGATAGTAATCTATTCCTCCAGCATGTCCTATTTATCATTGTGGTGAGGTTTATATCTCTAGAGCGTGTGGCTCTCCGGGATTTGTTTTTTTTTAGGTGGAGCATGTCCATCAATTCTGGTTGGACATGGCCCTGTATGTCAGACAGAGATCACCTCTGAGTAGATGGTATGCAACTGAGTACAGCTGGAGTTTCTTGAGTTGGGCTGCATAAGGCATCTGTTTGAGGCCAGTAATCCACTTGGTGAAGTACTTTTGTGTTTTTTCCAGCTGTTGCAGGTGCTTATATAATAGTGTCTATAATGCATTTCCCCATACATAGACATTGGAACACACACAAAAAATCCAGAACTGCCATGGGTGAAGATGGAACCCTACCACGGTTCTAGATCACACTACAGCAGTACACAGTTACAGGACGTGCTACGGAGATTACTGAGCTACAACCTTCCCAGAGGTATATTTCTAGGTGAGTGACATCAGCAGCCTTGCCATAGTTGAGTATATGAATTCTAAGGAGTGTGAGTACCCTAAAAAGCATTGTTTTCTACTCAGTGTAAGACAGAGACACACGTACACACAGATTCACACACACACAGTTGCCAAGTTTGGGGTTGGAACATCTACCTAACCACTTTATCACACTACAGCAGCACACAGCTACAGGACATGCTATGGAGATTACTGGGTTATGACTTTGTCAGAGGTGTATTTCTAGGTGAGTGACATCAGCAGCCTTGCCAAAGTTGAGTATATGAATTGTACGGAGTGTGAGTAGCCTAAAAAGCATTGCTCTTTCCTCAGTCAGATACACACACACACACACACACACACACACACACACACACACACACACACACACACACACACACACACACAATTGCCAGGTCTGGGGTTAGAACACCTACCTAACTACTTTATCACACTACAGCAGTATGCAGTTACAGGACACACTACGGAGATTACTGGGCGATGATATTCCCAGAGGTGTATTGCTAGGTGAGTGACATCAGCAACCTTGCCAAAGGTGAGTATATGAATTGTACGGAGTGTGAGTAGCCTAAAAAGCATTTCTGTCTACACAGTCAGAGACAGAGAGACACGCACACAAACACATACTCACACAGTTGCCAAGTCTGGGGTTAGAACAACTATCTAATTAGTTTTTCAATACAGCAGTACACAGTTATGGGACACGCCATGGGGGTTACTAAGCTACAGCTCTCCCAGTGGTGTATTTCACATTGGATGACCTCAGCAGGCTTGTCATGATACTGCTATGGGGAGGGCGGTGTGTGCATGGTCATAACCCATTCATGTAGGGGTTATCATGCCACATGCAGGCACACATGGGGTCATATGCCACAGGTACGTGTATACAACTACTAGGTGACTACTTCCTTGTACCATCATGTTGCACAGCTGGCAATTGCATCATATAGTCTGTCATGCTGACAGATACTGGTGGCTAGTATCTGCAGCGAGTGACACCTGCACCTCGTGTGCTTGGGGCCTTTTGGCTGTGTGCTGGGTGGGACAGGCCCAGATGGCTCCTTGTCATGGTCACCCTCTTCCACACATCTATGTCCATTAACTTTGGCTTATTATAATGTGTTGTCCTTACATATATGTCTGTATTCCCATTCAGTGTGTGTGCAAGGCAGGAGTGGTGCATACTGATATGTGTCTGAAATAAGAACTGGAACTGCCAGATATGTCTGGTCCACTGGTGTTTGCAGACATGGCCTTCATGTGTTTAAGTGTGTGAGTATGCCCAGTATGACTTTTCAGTATGTTGCTGACTGACATTGCCTTCATTCGTCTAAGACATTGCCTTCATTCATCTGTGTGTGTGTGAGCATGCCCAGTATGTCCATCTATATTGCATGTGTGGATCAAATCCTGGTAGTTTGTACTGCAGTGCTGAACTTTGTGTTGCACACTGACAGGTAGCATGCTGTGTCTGCAGGGTATACATCAGTCATTTGGCATTGACTGTTGCTACATTTCTGGATAGAGGGGGGGCACCTGACTGTTTCTACATTTCTACACAGGGGGAGGGGCACACCTGACTGTTACTATAAGGGTAAGTAGGATGGTGGGGCACACCTGACACATTTACTCATTTGTGACTGTTGTTGGGTATGTGCCCCCCAAATGGCATATGTGATTCACTTACCTTGTGGGTATCCCAGTATTGAGGGTGGTGCTACAGGGATGCCTATGTCAGATGCACATAGTACACTCCCTATACATGGTTGAGCACAGGTAGTGTCATGTTTGGCATCCTTTTTACTGTATGTGTGAGTTGGAGAGAAGTGTCATTCCCTGGGTCCCTACTGTGTCAGTGCATGTGCTATGCATTGCCTCTTTGCCAAGGCCAGGGCATACTGGGCACGCTTCCTCCTGCCTACTGGGGTACGCTCAGTTTGTTCCTTCTCTGAGTCACTCTGTGCCTGTGCAGGCCTTGGCACTGGTGGGGGCTGTGTGGCCCTGCCCCATGCTGTTCCTGCTGCAGCTGTTTCCACAGGATCATATTGTGTAGCATGGCACATACAAGGACAATTTGGGTACATGTAGTTGGTGAGTACTGCAAGGCTCCACCAGATGTGTCCAGGCACTAGAACCGTGACTTGAGCATCCCAAACACATGCTCCATTATGATTTGTGTCTGTGCGTGTGCCTCATTATGGAGTTCTTGTTTGGGTGTATGTGCATTTCTGATGGGTGTCATCAGCTATGGCTCCAGTGCATATCCATCATCCCCCACTAGGTGACCGTGTGGGATGTCCCCACTGGCAAATGTCTGGTACAGCTACGTCAGATGCCAGATGTGGGAATCTTGGTAGCTTCCAGGGCAGCCAGCACACACATTCATTATTATGCCCTGGGCATTGCACACAACCTGGCAGTTGATGGAGGGGAAGCCCTTGCAGTTGATGTAGACCCTACCTCACTCACCTGGTGGTGGTTTAATGTGTATGTGCGTGCAGTCTATTGCACCCACTACCTCAGGGTATTCTGCTATTTGGTGGAAGAGATGAATATTGCTGGCCAACGCCTCACAGGTGATGGGGAACTATACGTGCTCACCGACATGTGCTGACATGGCATCCAGGAACTGGTGGAGTACCATGGATACTGATGCCTGTGAAATCCCCATCATATCCCTAGTTGGCCTTAGGAAGGTACCTGTAGCCAGTATTCTTAGGCCTACACATACCTTGGTATCCACTGCAATGGGTTCCCCTCTGTTAGTTCTGTGTGTGAGGCGTGGCCGGCACAGCTCAGCAATTTGCTGTAGGAGGTCCCTGTCCACCCTATAGTGCTCCACTATCTCCAGCTCATGTAGCCCTTGGTAGGTTACCCTGGGTCTGTACACTCTTCTCCATCTCCTCACTGTGGGTTACACAGCAGCATTCACATCCTTACCACCCTCAGCCTCTTGCACATGCTGGATTATGATAGCAAATGCAGCCTCTAACATTTTTTCTCTTGCTTTCGTTTTGTAAAATTTCCCCGTCTGTATACACCAGTGGTGCAGAGGTTTTGAGAAAAACAAGAGGGACAGGTGTTTGCATAGTTTATAGTGGTGTGCTGGGCTAGGCTGCTGCCTGTGTAATTGGCTGTTTCTGATACATTTCACCTGTCAGCTAAGCTAGTTCTCCTTGATTACATTCCTACTGCTATTTTCCATCCTTGTTTAAGCCTGTGTGCACGCCCCGCAAACAAAATGCTCAAATGTGCACAGAGCTGCTATTTCCTGATTTAACTTCCTTTTTCTTCCTGTAAGACCCGGTGCATGGCACGCACACCCGCTTACACTTTGTAAAGAGTGCTAGGCAGTTTGGACTCACCTCTAGCTTAGCTGTGCTAAGCTAGGAGCAGTCCCGAGCCACAGCTCTCCAATCTGCTTACAGTATGCCTGACACACCCCCCATGATGTCACCTATATCCTAGTCTTGCACCCAGCTATTTATACTCTTACACTCTTGGGACCTGCCTCACACCCTGAGAATATCTGGGATTCAGTAACCTTTCCCTCATTTGCATAGGATTGCCTACTAATGTATAGTTACATGTCCCACACTGAGCCTCCCCATTTAGCAACCACTACTCACTGGCCAAGTTGTCTTTTGCCTGCCATTGAACTGCATGGCAGAATACTGATTTTTGTTAGAATGTTCATTTGCAGTTTATTTTATTATTTTCCCCCCGATCCCATTTGCTCGCCGCTGCCCTATACATAAACAGCCGAGATCGGCAAAAAAAAAATGTTGTTTTATTTTTTTTTATACCGTTTGCAATGTCAATGGCCTTCTACTTCGCCATTGGCATGCTTCCTCAATAATGTGCAGCCTTTATTTGGAGCTGCCATAGCTCCGTTTTGGATTTTGCAGAAATGTACTCGGTTACTAACCGAGTACATTTCTGCACATTGAACTTGTGTTGCACGAACTGTTGCAAGCTTCCTGGATTGCAATATCACCACATTTGAATGGATTTCTCCAGCAAATGAGGTGATTTGCATACCAGGGCTTAGTCCATGCAAGATTAGTGCTGGAGCTCTCGTGCAGGCCCCTGCCGGCTGTTCCTGGATCACACAGCAGACATATTGCCTGCGTGGACTCCTGCACTCATCTTGCACTCCGTGCAGGCTTTATGAATCTGGGGGTAAATGTAGCAACAATAGTGTCTGAACTCCATTTAGAATATGTTTTATTACATCAAAAGAAGAAATAGACAATACTTAGATAAGTAAGTGCATGAAATACAATTTCTGAGCGAAAAATCTTGTTTTTCCCAAATGGCTTTTGTTAGGACAAAATGAGGTTTCCCCTGTGTCCACTGATGGTGGAGTTGCAGAACTAAACACGAGGCTACAGGAGTGCATTCTTCTGCATGACAGTATGGTAGCTTTGCCTAAAAGGAATTGTTGGAGTGAAGTTTTACCACACCTTGAAAAGTAAAACTAAACTTGCAAAGTGCATTCACTCAGCTGTCTTACACCACCCCAAAAATGTATAATGCTTTGGTATTAAATATATAATTTCCTTAACTAAACTTTATAACTTGCCTTGCTGTGAGCATAAAAATTCAGATGCTTATTTTATGACTTCCATAATTCACAGAGGGATATTACTGCACTTCCAAGGACACTTTTTGGGCTCATCCTTACTCCCTGATGCTGGGACTGTAATGCAGATACCTCTTCATAACTTATTTTTACATTTCTGCTAAGACAACACAATTGCCTTTTCCTTATTATTCCAGTCTGTGTTTAAAATAACAATTTAAATCTTATTTTTATAAATGCTCATGTAAAGTATAGGGTTTATTTTTTGCTCCTTAACTAGTCCCATATGGTTAATTTCAATGTCTTTGTTTTTTAACCATGCAGGGGAAGTGGCCCATTGTGGAGTTTGTATTCTTGTCCAAGGCCACCAAAACAGTATGGAAGGCAAAGAATAGCCCCAGATGACTATGCTCTAGACTCTATGTGGTGTGGCTAGTTTACATTTTATTCATTAGTCCAACTGAGCAGTTATTGCCCATTTTCAAGTGGAGACCTGAGGAGAAAAGTTCCACTAAATTGATATATACATAGTAACACAAGAATAAGTATAACAGCCTATTAGTAACAGCATATTAGTAAACAGCATATTAATAACTGATGTATACATAGTAACACAAGAAAAGTATAACAGCCTATTAGTAACAGCATATTAGTAAACACAGCATATTAATAACTGATGTATACATAGTAACACAAGAATAAGTATAACAGCATATTAGTAAACACGGTATATTAGTAATTGATGTATACATAGTAACACAAGAATAAGTATAACAGCATATTAGTAACAGCATATTAGTAAACACAGCATATTAATAACTGATGTATACATAGTAACACAAGAATAAGTATAACAGCATATTAGTAACAGCATATTAGTAAACACAGCATATTAATAACTGATGTATACATAGTAACACAAGAATAAGTATAACAGCATATTAGTAACAGCATATTAGTAAACACAGCATATTAATAACTGATGTATACATAGTAACACAAGAATAAGTATAACAGCATATTAGTAACAGCATATTAATAACTGATGTATACATAGTAACACAAGAATAAGTATAACAGCATATTAGTAACAGCATATTAATAACTGATGTATACATAGTAACACAAGAATAAGTATAACAGCATATTAGTAACAGCATATTAATAACTGATGTATACATAGTAACACAAGAATAAGTATAACAGCATATTAGTAACAGCATATTAATAACTGATGTATACATAGTAACACAAGAATAAGTATAACAGCATATTAGTAACAGCATATTAATAACTGATGTATACATAGTAACACAAGAATAAGTATAACAGCATATTAGTAACAGCATATTAGTAAACACAGCATATTAATAACTGATGTATACATAGTAACACAAGAATAAGTATAGCAGTATATTAATACAAAATAAAAGCATAGCAAAAACACTGTAAAAAGATACATGCATACTATGGTTAAAAAGCATTTATCTTACAGAATTGGAACACTGATTTTTGGTGATACATGTATGAAAATAGGCAATTACAAATACTTCCAGAAGGATTAAGCAATTACCAGTCAGGAATTTCAGAGGCTAGGTAAATTTGACTTAGACAGTGGAGTTATGCAGCAGGAGGAAGGTGGTCACGTGGGATCCTGGCACAGGCAGATCCAGTTAGTTTGGAAGAATACTTTCAGTTCTTTTTTGAAGCATATATATATATGAGTGCTACAGAATCTTGAAAGCCTAAAATCCTGAAGACCAAACTCCTGAGACCAAAATCCTGAAAGTTCAAAATACTGAAAACTCAAAATCCTGAAAACACACAGGATACCAACACTTACTATATTCCAGCACAAGTACATACAGAAACATATTTCCCTTCAACTATATGCAGGGGGGCAAGCCCCCCTGCACCCCCCACACCCCCTGCTATTTAAATATATCAACTCTAAGATTGCACTTTACTACAATAAGTGCAATATTGGAGTTGATATATGTAAGTAGCAGGGGGTGTTGTGGGCACAGCCCCCCAATTGCGGGATGCAGGGAGGCTTGCCCCCCTGCTTATACTTGGAGAACAGTAATATGGTTTGTGTTTTATTTGTTTATATATGTACTTGTGCTGGAATATACTAAGTGTTGGTATCCTGTGTGTTTTCAGGATTTTGAATTTTCAGTATTTTGAACTTTCAGTATTTTGGTCTCGGGATTTTGGTCTTCAGGATTTTGGTCTTTCAGGATTCTGTAGCCCTCCCATATATATATACACACACACACACGCACACACACATATATATATATATATATATATATATATATATATATATATATATATATATATATATATATAAAGTGTGCACAGTTTCAGAGCAGATAGCGTGTTCTCCTCACAGCAAGAGATTCCCCCCATTCGACTCTTGACTATGGTGTCTTCTGTGCAGAGTCTGCATGTTGTCCCTGTGTTCACATGTGTTTCCTCTGAGTGCTCTGGTTTCCTATCACATTGCAAAGACATGAAGTAGGCAAACTGGATACTCTAAATTGGCCATAGATGTGAGTGTGCGTGCAAGTGTGTAATGTAGAAGAACTACACTGGCAGGGCTAGCCACCCAGCAGTGTAAACCTTGGCTCTAGATGATTGTCACTATTGAAGTGACACCCTGACCCCAAAAAATGGGAAAAAGGAGTTGTGGATGAATATATATATAACTGCAGAAAAGGCTAACAGTCCCTGCATATACATTTAAACAAGACCAGCAGCCCCTTAGCAACAAAAACATATCCAGTCAGACTAAGCTAAGAAGTTTATTTACTGATGCCATTAATAAACTACACAAAAGAAAAACAGTGTATAAATGTAAATGCATATTAAAATAATAATAAAATGCACATACAAAAATTCCAATTCAATTCAAATTATATAAAGGCAACAAGTTTGCCATCATCCAAAAAAACTTTAATTAAATGATGCTTACTGACTTGTCTCTCATTTCTTGTATTTGCCCCATACTGTTTCCACTTGTGAAAGTATTTCAAGCTGTACTGCCTCAAAAACTATACTGATGTGTGTAAAGCACTGGGCTAGGAATTGTAAAATCATGTAATTTGCCATCACGCACACCTGGCAAATAACTGTTTGATAAAAAGACTAGAGAGCAGTTGTTACACTGTTACAGTATATGTAAAAGATACAAAAATCTAAAACTAACAAGTAAAGAACTTTTTGCCTTACTAGTTTAATGTAAATCAATGTCTTGACACATAATACAAGAAGGAAATACCAATAACGAAAGATAAGCATCTTAACAAAATAATAAATAAATAAATGAAATATGGCAGGCTTAAAATAATCTTTCTTTTTCCAAACATAATAAAGAATCAAAGAAACATTAAGTAATAAAAATAAGGTTTACAGTACAAAGATTAGGGCTACGAGCTATTAAGTTCTGTCCTCTACTCAGGGGTTGTTTCCCTCAGCCTTCAATTTGTCTACTATATGACAAGCAAATCATTTAGCCAGACTGTGTTCCAGGGCTGCTTCTGAAAAAAGGTTTATGCGAATTGGTACACTATCTCAGTTAACAAATGTCAGTGAATAATATCAAATACTTAAACATATGCCATAAAGTTGTATAAGTACAGTAATGTTTTACATGATTTCTCTTAAAATATACAGAGTTTTTCATTATTTCAGTGTATCACAATCAACTGTTATACACAACGTTATAAATATAGAAATGATGTAATCATTTATTTACAATTCTGAATTCCTTCACAATCAATGTTTATTCTTCTTTCAGCTTTTCCCAGTTAGGGGTCGCCACAGCAGATCACCTGTCCGCTCATGATTGGCAGTGGAGTTTTACAGTGGCGAATTGCCAGCCCAGCGCCCAACCTTCCACAGAAGGCACACACACACACACCTAGGACCAATTTGGAGTTGTCCAATCCACCTACAGCTTGTCTTTGGGAGGAAACTGCAGCACCCGGAGAAAACCCACGCGGCCACAGGGAGGACATGCAGACTCCGCACAGAAGGCACCCCAGCCAAGGATCAAACCGGAGAACCTCTTGCTGTGAGGCAACAACACTAACCGTTGCACCACCGTAAGTTATAATTAAAGAAATTGGATAATCCTTGATGTTGCAATACATTACACAATGCACAAAATGCACAAAATGGAATATTTCTTACATCAAAACAAATAAAAAGATACACAGAGAAAACACAACACACAGAAGAACCCAATATCAGAAAGCACAGAGGTCATTTTCAAAAAAAAACAGCTATCATATGCCCCCAGGATTGGCTTTATAGAGAAATAATAGACTTCTCAAAGTGAGTAGGCCTGATGCAGCACACCTGTGTGGTCTATTGCTTCCCTATTATGCCCACTTTATTTGACATTATTGCTTACTTATATACTGTGACTACCTCTTCTTCCTGCATGCATTTAACTATACTGCACATTTATTTATTGATTATGTTTGCTTTTTTCCTACATTGTGGCAGAAAATGGTCCTGTTGGCATTGCCCCCACTGAAATGCAAAAGAATGCCCATTAAGGCAGTGGTTGCTTTTCAAGGAAGACCTGAGGTGGTATTTATACCACTATGGTAAACATGGCCAGGCATAGCAATCAAAATTGAAAGACAAGGGTGTTAAAGATTCATTGGCAGGGAGAGAAGAGTTTATTACATGTGCACACATACACACACAAACATACACACACACACACACACACACACACACACACACACACACACACACACACACACACACACAAATATATATTTACACACACACACACACACACACACACACACACACACACAAACATAAACACACATACACACATGTATATGTAACATACACTCTGGTAGTTTTACACAGATAACTAAGGTTTTGAGACTTTTGGCTTCATCCTGTAATCCCATGTTTGATTCTGATAGTCACTTTTTTAATTCTGTGTGACTCTTGTATGTCATTTAACAAGACACTGTTTCTGGTTTTCCTAAAGGGAGGCATTTGTGGCTAGTGAGCTTATCTGTTAACAAATTCAAAAATAAGAAGATACACTTGTTATATTTTCTCTGTGACCTGTTCTCCATTATATATTTCCTTCCTCTTGTGGGTGTTAGAAAGCAGCTCCTTAAGCCCAGCATTTTGTGTTTTCATGATTGCTGGCCCATTTCTAGTCCATGCATTCTGTGCTAGGAACATTTTGCTTATTTTAGATGCCCAGCTATTTAAATTTCATAACACACTGCACCAGTTTAAACCAGGAACTGTATAATTCAATTACATTTTCCAGTGCACTTGCCAAAATGTATCTTATTTATTGCATTGTTTGCTTGTGCCAAAAACTGTGGACGCCTTTGTGATGATCTTTGCTTCTAAAAATGTTTATTCTCCCTCTTGCTGGTTCATTTTAGGTAATAGTACATACCATTCTAAGAGTTTGTATCACTTAGCTTTTCTATATTTGTAAAGCAGAAGAGAATGTGTGAATACTGTGTTAGACTAAGTTGTACATTGCTGCCTGAACAGTGCCTATAAATTAAAGTTATTTCTTTAGTACTTTCTTAGTCACTGCTTAGCGGAAACAGCATCATTAAGCCTAGTAGACTAAATGTTTCTAATGCCTTTAATTCTACTTTCTTAATCATGTTATGGATGCTTTAGAAGTACAAAGGATTAGTAATAAGGGGATGGCAAGAGTTTGGCTGGGATTCATAAATTGTTAGAGCCACACACACAGCAAAACAACACTGGTAGTGGCCATGGGGGGGGGGGGAGTAGGGACAATTCATAAACACCAGCTGCATAATGTTCAGAAATTGTTCCACTGCCATAGCTAGTGGGATCAAAGCTGGCATCCGCCCTGAGAGCAAACTGCTAGGGAGTGCAACTGGCACCTCAAAAAAGTTGCTTCTGAGTTGAGGGGGACACAAGTCAGTAGACTGTCCAGGGTGCCAACAACAGTTCTGAAATGCATGATATGCAGTTCATTCAAATGAGTGCAGAAAGTGATGTAAACAAGAATGCTAGTATAATGACTACCACAAAATATGCAAATGTAGGAGAACAGCATGGTGGAGTTCAGTTCAGAAGTGTATAAAACAGTGATGCTACACACCTATGTTCACTTAGATTAATTACTGTGATTTATGGAGGACAGGAGTAAGGGTAAGCATAACAGCACCAGTAGTTCAACAGTATGGGTTGGTAACCACCTTCTGAGCCAGTGCAGGCAATATTTTGCATAATGGCCTGCCATGCCAGTAGTGATGGTACAGGCATTGACTTATATAGCATCACCTGACAGACCATCACATAACTGGTAATTTCTCTGTCAACAGAGATACAATATAGGACCCATGAGTAGAATAAATTATGTGCAGAATAAAGTATTATGTGTGGAAAATTCATTCCTATGGACACAATGGTGTACATAAATTTTTTTACAAAATAACCACATGGCCACATACAAGGCTATAGAAAAGAAGACAAGCCATGGTACAAATTTTGCATGAGTTTCATGACTTATACATATTCATACATTGCTTAAATCTTGCCTTCCCTTAAATTTCACTCCTTCTAAACATTATTCTGTATGTATTGTTCCACTAATTCCATTTGGATAATGTTTAGATTTTAATTTTGACTTTCTTGTAATTGCTTTTTTTGGCAGCTGATAGAATTAAACTTAGCAAGGCTTTTTTGTCAAGGAAATCCATATCCTGTATTCCAGCTCAAAAGAATCATTTGCTTAGTAAAAAATCACTGGCCCGCCAACATTTTTGACAAAGTACTGTGTAGGGACTTTTTAAAATCTGCCTTCTTGTTACATTCCCAAAAAAACATGTTCTCAGTTATTGCTCTGTTTCCCATCACACTTCTAGCAATTGCTACCTAATTGAGGAAACATTTGCTGAAGTCTGCTTGGGATATAAACTACCTAAACAACCATTTCCATGCAAAAATCCTAAACCTTCTAGACGTTATTGCGTACTTGGAAGCCATACTGATTTCCTACCACTGTTGTTTTGCAAATGGCCTTTCTAGTCTCTCTGTTCAGTCTTTTCTACCTCTTCTGATTTATTCATTTAGTTATCATGCAGTATTGTACATGCCCTGCTAATCCCTTTTTACCAGCAGCTTCTGTTGTATTCTCAACAAAAACGTCCACCAGATATGGTCTTTCACTTAACTGTCTCTTAGAATATACTCTTGTATCAGTTCCTGATAGGGAAGGCAGTTTCTAACCTACAATCCAAATGTCCCCTTGACCTCATTCCACTCTATTACCTTTCCCTCAATAGTCATTTGCTCCCATAGATTTGTATATTCATAGGTATTTGTTAAGCTATTAATCTGTGAAGATCTTAAGAAGCCTAGCCTGCCAGATCTATGGTATTTTTTAGCTCTTAAAGTTTGTGTACAAATTACCCAGACATGGTTAGAACAAAGATATGTTGTGACATTTATATGCTCTCCCTAGCCATGAGGGAAAAGTAAAATAAAGTAAAGTAAAACTGTATTGTCATTCAGACCATACAACCACAAAGTGTACAGCTGAATGAAATTACTTTCCTTCAAGCTCATGGATACACAACACAAAGCCATTGCAACAAAAAACGCAAGTATGTAAACAATAAACAACACAAACACACACACACAAAACACAGAGTCCCAGTCAGCTGGAGCTCCATCTCCACACCAGCAAATCCCAGTCCATTTCCACCAATCCAATAAAAACAGACAAAGTCCAGATCAGCACACATCCCTGCAGACAATCTAGTCTCCACAAACCATCCTCATTCAGGTCAACAATCAAAGTTTCTGTCATCCACCATGATCTAAGTCCACCATCCAATCCAACACCAACCTCATTTCCATACCAGTCACTGTCCATTTTACACCTTCACCATCAAATCAGATCTGGCACAACACCCACCGACACCCTCCAACATCATCCGACACTCTGTCTCCACCAATCACTCTGACCACCTCTCCACATGCAGGCCCAAACACCCACAACCAAACCAACCACTCCAGCCACTCCAATTTACCTGATCCAATCTTAAACAGTTCACTGATCCAAACCATCCAACTGATCCACCGACACCTCCACCACCAAAACCAGACACCACGGCTGCACCCTCTCCACACTTGGCCACCAGTGACTCCAAAGGCCTCCAAGAAGATGGACACACAACACTGAAAACATGAAATGAACAGTGGGAGCTGAAGAGGCCACTGGCACATAAGGCACCGCCATCTTATGTCAAGGTTAAAGGAAAAGGGTGCTAAAATGAGATGAATTTGTGGTTACTCATCCATTCATCCAAACTACATTTAAGTAAAGTGAGAAAAGTACATTGCTTCATAGGTTCATAGGTTCATAGGTGTATACTAGGCTAATGGCCCTGGAGTCTGCACAAGGCTAGCCCATAGAAGTGCCCTGACATTGTGCCGGCCGACGTTAATTCCTAGTGCCCCTAACAAGTAGAGCCACTAGAGTGATCCCTGGGGTGAACTTTCTATTTCCTATCCCCTCATCATCATGGGCTACATATACCAAAAGAAATGAGGAATTATTTGTGGTGATTGACATTCTTTTTTTTGAACATGTGGTGACATTATTTTGTGGGATGTCCACATAAGGATTACTTAGACCCTTGATTTCTTGCATTTTTTCATTATATCAAATTATTCCTCTTAATACAATTATTGTACAAACAATCCTAATGTATTTATTTTATTCATAGTTAGAGCTATACCTCACAAAAAAAAAAAACTTACAATTTTCTCTTTTTTCTTGACAAATCTCTTTTCTTTCTTTTGGTATATAATTTTAAACATTTCTAATTCTTCTATTAATTTCTCAACTTGATCAAAATTAATTTTGCCTGCTCTTTACTCTATTGTAGTCTTTTATTTAATGTTAATTTTTTTTCTTTTAACAATTTACCCCTTAAATGATCATTTTAAAACAGTACACAATTCTGTATTATAATATTAACTCACACTATTTGGGTCGGTTATTTAATTTAATAACAGTGGCATAGATACTTAATCATCATTCATGCTTTAAGCTCTTAGGACCCCTTGAAGATTAAATGACAGAAGGATGGCAGATTTTTTGTTAGCTCATAATAATTCTTAAATTTCTCTTTCAACAAATCTATGCTGTCTTCTTTCCATCTTGAAACTCAGAAGTATTCCATAGTTTATTTACTCCTTCCCCAGTGATGTACAGAAACATGGCAAAATCTACCCTGTCTTGCTTTTCAGCTATTCTGCTGGCATTCTGGAACAAACTGAACTATTACATCCACACTTCTCAATTTTCAGAAAAAAAACCTTGAAGGCAGACATATCCTAGTGAATGGATCTGCAACATATCTCAAATGTACCAATTTCTTGTACCATATGTGTTTCTGTGTAGCATAATAATAAAGAAATGGACACAAGTTGATATAATCCAGCCTGTAAAGTTTATTATTTTACTGCATTAAATACAGCAAATCAGAACACATAATTAGCTTATATAGGAAATTCACCCTGGGGATCATGTCAGTCACCCTGCTAGACAGGGGCCAAGAGAAGTAAATATTGTAGGAAGAAATATCCAGGGAATTGTTCTGGCTAGGCTTGCATAGGCCCTAGGGCCGATAGCCTAGTACCAACCTATGAACCTATGAACCTATATCCTAACAGTCTACCAAGAAAAGGCACTAATAATTTAAAGGAATAGTACCACATTTCCCACCTCTGTCACTGTCCCTCTATCAACTTATGTCTCAGATCCTGCAAAGAATTAGAAAAGGTACTAAATGATTTACCAGCTTATCATTCCTAGTTGCCCAGTATTTTCCCTTGACATTACCCAATGTGTCTTTTCCTGTCACACATTTCTGTGGTGCAGTTCTGTGTCTATTACCACTATGCTATCCGTCCTCGGTGTTACTTCTGTAACATTGTGGTACCCCATTTACTCTGGAGAATTTTTCATTCCTCCTAAAATTAACAGTTGTCTCTATACTTACAGTCTTAGAGTACTCCACCTCAGTGGTGGCTGGTGACTTCAAAGGAAGAAGGCAGTAAGAAGCAAATGAATAGGTAAAAATAGTTGGAATGGGGGCAGGCTATATATTACAGAAGGTCAAAGACAGTTTAATTGTGATTAAATAACAGCTGGAGTCAGTTGTCGTCAACTACAACCTGCCTTAGTATCCATTCATTCTAGCCACTTTATTGACTATTAACAGTTCAAATGGCCAGCTTTGATCAGCAAGACTGGCCTTAGGTTAAATTATGCAGCTCTAGACAAAAGACTGCATGATATACCACCTGCTGCACTCTGGCTACCACTGCACCCCAAGTACTCTATTGATTCCATCTTCATGACCTCCCCAAACCATCCACACAGATTTACTCTTTCCTATTTTTATATACTTTGTCTTATACTTTAGCTTTTACCTCAATTTGGACAGCTCAGTGGTGAAGCGGTAGTGCTGTCACCTTACAGCAAGAGGTTCTCTAGTTCAATTCTTGGCTGGGGTTCATTCCGTGTGGAGTCTACATGTCTTTCATGCATTTGTGTGGGCTTCCTCTGGGTACTCTGGTTTCCTCCCACATTACAAAGATGTACATGTGGAGTGTTTCTCCCTGGGCCTCCACTGAAAATTGGCTTTGTTCCAAGTTGGACTTTCCCAGTAAACAAATGTTAAATAAATAAATTTCAACTCAAACTAACTGGCTAAGACCGCAGTGTAATAACTGTGGAGGAAATAAATTAATTATGTAATTATGTGGCGTGGGCTACTAGGTCCCAGAAACCATGGAGTCCTAGATACTCTGAGGTGAATTTTAGAGCTTTTTCCCAGCATTTTCCTGAAATGATGACCAAAACAAAAATTATGAGCAAGGAAAGAAATTCAAACTTATTAATTAATAAGCTATGCCAAAATCTTAATTTTCAAAGCTAAGTAGTTGTTCCAAATATATGGAGAAGATAAGTCAGACATAAAGCATCATAAAGGACCACTATACTGCCCTTGCAGGTGGTCTAATTAGAACTGAGAAAAAAGGGACTGTTTTTTTTTTTGACCTGGTTGAGATGCCTTTAGAAATTAATTGAACTAGAAAGAAGGACTTTTTGACTAATTGTTGGAATATAGTGTGACACTGCCAGCCTAGCTATCTGGAATTTTGTAAATAATCATGTCATCTGTGAATACTAATATGATTCATATGCTTGTCTTGCAAATGTAAGAGAACTATAAGTTATGTGGATATTAAGTTACTGGTTCAGAAGTGTGTGTGTGTTGAACTTTATGTTATGTACTGAGATTCATAGGTAGGTTCATAGGTAGGTACTAGGATATTGGCCTAAGGGCCTACGTAAGCCTAGCCAACAAGGTTCCCTGGCTTACTCCTCACAAGAAAGTTATTTTCCTGTGCCACTGTTGAGCAGAGACACAGAAGTGATCCCCAGGGTGTATTTCCTATTTCCCATCCACTCATCAAGATTTTTCTTGAAGAGTGCTAATGAAGAACTTTGCTTGACATAGATGGGTAGCCTGTTCCAGAGTATGGGAAGTCTCTGGGACAGAAATCTATCCCTCCAGCATGTCCTGTTTATTGTGGTGACAAGGTTTAGGACCCTAGAGTATGTAGCTCAGAGGGATTGGGATTTCTTTAGGTGTAGCATGTCCAACAGCTCTGGGTTTGACATAACTTTATATGTTAGGCAGAGATCACCTCAGAGTAGGCGATATGCTATGGAGTAAAGCTGGAGTTCTTTGAGGCGGTCAATGTAGGGCATTTGTTTGAGGCCAGTAATCCTCTTTGTGAGGTACTTCTGTGGCCTTTCCAGCTGCTGCAGATGTCTTGTGAGGTACATTCCAAAAGGGGCGTTGTACTCTATAATGGGTCTAATGAATGTTGAGTAGAGGGGAACAATGACCTCTTTTTTCCTGGATGAGAACCCTTTTATGATGAGATGTGCCATGTAGAAGGACTTCCTGACTACTGTGGCGATGTGACTATCAAAGGTGAGACTACTGTTCACCTGGGTCCCAAGGTCTCTTATCACGCATTTGGTGTTAAGTAGATCGCTGCCTATGTGGTAGTTCATGGGTACAGAGTTTTACCAAAGGGGATGACACTGCACTTTTTGGCATTGAGCTTGATGCCATGGCTCTGACACCAGGCATCTGTCTCAGCGAGGCCCTTCTGTAGGATGACCACATCTTTTGGAGACTTGACTATGGCTCCTAGTTTGCAGTCATCTGCAAACTTCATTAGCCAGAGGCCTTCTGTGTTAGCCTGTACTTCAGAGAAGTAGATACCAAACAGGAGAGGTCCCAGGATGGAACCCTGTGGTACTCCTCTTGTCACTGCTTTGAGGTCAGATTTGGAGTCTGCAACTTTTACAGTGTAGGTTCTGTCAGTGAGCCAGTTGGCAACCCATCTTGTGACGTAGGGATTTATACCTAGTTTACTGAGTTTAGCTATAATTCCAGAATGGGGGATGGTGTCAAAAGCCTTGGCAAGGTCAAGATAGGCTGTGTGAACCACCTTACCCTCATCTACGGCTTTGGTGACTGCCTCAAAGAAGTTGATCAGGTTCAGGAGGCATGATCTGCCTTTCACAAACCCGAACTTGGTGGGATCCAGGGTTTGGAGGTTACCAATGTCTTTGTTTATGAGTTCCATGATGATATGTTCCATGGCCTTGCAGACCAGGCTCATCAGGCTAATAAGTCGATAGTTCCCAGGATCAGTGGTGGCTCCCCCTTTGTGGAGTGGGATAACTGTTGCTGTGCGCCATTCAGTGGGCACAAAGCCTGATGTGAGGCTATTATTGAACATGGTGCTTAAGTGGGGACTCAGTTCGTTATGAAGTTCGTGTAAAACACAGCCTGGGATGTTGTCCGGTCCCATGGATGCTGTGTTTTTGGCTTTAGAGAGTGCAGCTTTTACCTGTGTAGTTGTGATTACAGGGACTCTGCACTCTTCCTCTATAGATATGGGCCCTTTAGGGGGTGAGAGGGGGGTAAAGTTAGCACTGAACCTATCTGCCAGGATGTTGGCAATATCAGTTGGTTTTGTATATTTAGTGCCATTGTGCTGTAACTCAGAGCAGATCTGAGTGTTGCCATTGAGATTCTTGACATAGCTATAGAATGCTTTGTGGTTGTCCTTGGAATTAGTGGCGATTTTGTTTTCGTAGCTAGCTTTGGAGAATCTTATAAGGGACCTTTGCTTCTTACTGAGGCTGACCAGGGAGTTCCTCCACTCATGGGATTTTAATCTCTTTTGCAACAGTTTCTTCCTTCTGTTGTACATTTTGTTTATGGCAGGGGACCACCAGATTGGCTTCCTTTTTTGGCATATAACGTCTTGGTTCTGCTTGGGATAGCATGATCCATGCACTCGTGTAAGTGCTTATAGAGGGCATTTGTGTAGGATTCAGGAGTTGTAACTGTATTGTCCATCTGCATGGGTGTCATGAAGTTCACCACTTCTGTCTTAAGTAGCATGAAGTTGGCTTTAGAGAAATTTTTTACTTTGGTTTCCTTAATGGGGAGTGGGGGTGGGATGTGGATATCAAGGTTGATTAGCTTATGGTCGGATCAGACCAACGAGGAGTTGACTTCAGGTGTGGAACACCACTCATTCATGCTGGTAATGACTAAATCTAGGATATTGTTGCCCCTGGTGGGGGTGTGAAAAGTTGATCCAGGGCATTGGAGTTTATGAATTCCAGAAAGTGTTGAGCTGAGGAGTTGGTACACGAATACTTTTCCCAGTTAATGGTGGGGTAGTTGAGGTCACCCATTATTAGGGAGTTTGGTTGAACCCTAATATTTTCCAGTACATCAAGAAAAGAGGAGTGGGAATCCTGGGGCATGGTGGGGGATCTGTAGCAAGCTACAATTTGGATTTCAGTTTTGCCCAGAGTTAGTTGCACTTGGATAACCTCGGATGCATTATGCTGAACAACTAGCCTGGAGGTGTGGATATCCTTAATGAATATGGACACACCTCCGCCTTTGGTGTTTCGGTCCAGGTTACATGGCTGAAAAGTGTGGTATGAGTTATAGCCTGGTAGTGCAGGGGTGCTCTCTGGATCCTTGAACCAGGTGTCAATCACTGCACAGATATCGATGTTCTCCATTTTAAGGAGTGCCTCGAGTGAGTGCATTTTGAGATTTAGACTTTTAGCATTGAGTAGCATTACCCTCAGTTTTTGCTTGCCTGTACCCGTTATGGTGGTGAATTTGTTATTTGAACCTTGCCTAAAAAAAGGCACTATAGGGGCAGCAAGAGCCTTAGCCAGTATCTAGAATCCCAGGGGTGACAGGTTCAGGCCATCTGTGGCAAAGCATCGTGGTCTGTCAACCATGTCATCCCAAGCAGACAGATACTGGATCCCCTTAGAATGACACCAGAAGCTTAGCCAATTGTTGAAGTCAATCATTTTGTCCTTGTAATGCAGTATCATTCTGGGCAATGGCAGAATGCTACTCAGGGCTAGGGTAATACCTGCCTGGGCTATAAGATCGGAGAGCTCTTCCATGTCTCTTTTCATGTAGTCCAGGGAGGTACTTCTCAGGTCATTCACACCAACATGGACAATGACAGAGTCATATTTATACTTGTTGTGGAGTGACCTCAGTGAGTGGGTTATATGGCAGATCCTGGCACCAGACAGGCAGCTGACAGTAACCTTCTCCTTGTTTAGCCTGGTGAGTGGGACATCGGTGTGCCTGACTATAGAGTTGTCTATGACTAGTGTGTTGGGTACGTTGTTTTGCCTTATTGGCTGTGGTTGAGTGGCACACTGAGTCTGTGGGCTATGTGTCATTTGGGTTGTGTTGGGGGATGGTGGTTGCTTGCGTTTCTGCTTTGGAGGTCTTTGTTGCTTAGACAGATTATTATTGAGAGCCTCCGTGAATGTTTTTGTGTTACTATGTGTGGATTTTGGTGGTGTAGATTTAGTGAGACTATGTGATGAGTGTGGTGTAGTGCAAATGTTTACCTTCTCCTCATGACTGTTAAGTTCAGTCTTAGTTGAAGAGAGCTTTGTCTCCAGTTTGGCTAGATAAGTGCATCTCTCACAGGTTGTAGTGTTGGGTGGTAGAAGGAGAGGGTTGTCTGTGTACATGAGGCAATTTCTACATTGCCTCAAGATGCCCAGATTCATCAGATAGACAGGAGAGAACACTGGGAGCTGACCCTTGGACATGCCTGAATAAGAAACTATTTTCCTCTAGATAAGTGAGGAAAGTGAGTACAAGAGCTGTTTTTCTCTAAGCAAGTGAGAAAAGTAAGTGCAAAAACTGTTTTCTTCTAGATAATGAGGAAGACTGAGTGCTATAGTAATTAGTAGCTTATTTAGTGCTTACAAGTTCTGAACAAGTGCTGAGCATGAATAAGCAAATTTAAGTGCTAAAACTAAGAATCTGTATCTGCACTAGAAGTTACAGGACAGAAACAAGTGCAAATGCAAACTTTCAAATCAGAAAGTTGAGCGAGATGGAAGAGATTGCCCAAACGGCCAATAACTACAATTTCTGGGCCAGAACCACTCCTTATGTAGTAGACAGGTTACCTAGAGATTCAGGAATGTAACCACAGTGTACCCTACTGGAAAAAACATAAATGTGTATGAACTGTATACCTGTGCAAATATATGTTTTGATAGTAGAGGCTGGAACATGCAGAGTTAACTTACAAAACTTTAAGAAAATGCTTTACAATGTACTATAAAAAATTAGTTTCAGTGCAGCAAGCAGACACAATGTCTAGAGCTAGAGGATTTCCTATTGTCTTGAAACAGAAATAATTACTAGGTTTAAAATGTAAAAGTGTTTAACTGTTTTACAACTTCCAGTTCTAGGCAAACTTCTGAGAGATATGTACTTTTCACACAGAGATGCTAAAATTTTAAGTTTCTGTTAGCCTGGGAACCGAAGGCAGGTAGCAAAGAGTGACGTTATCCAAAGGTGACCCAGTAGTAATGTTTGATAATAATTTAAAAACTCTCTCAGACACAGACTTTGCATTTTGTATTTGTCTTTGAACCTGGAAACATCCATCTTCAGCACATCTGCCTTGCTAATAGTAAGTAACTAGGGAAAAGTAATTTCTTTTAGATATAATTAGGAATATAATAAAGATTAGTTTAGATGTTTTCTGTATTTATTTGAGACTGTCCTGCAGTGTTGTTTTAAAACATTTCCTGTGATTCTGAACTCTGTAGTTACTGTGTTGTTTGAGTATTGTCTTGTTTGTTTATTATTTATTATTAAATATATTTAAACCCTTTAATTGTGGTTGGTTTGTTTAGAGATATTTAAGCTCTTAGAATACTTGCATTTGCATTTTTGACACTGTACAGGCCACACCAATAACCTTGCAAGTCTTGGTCACACTTACCATTTGGATAATAGTAACATTACACAGTAAGATTGGGCACCTTTTGGTAAGGGTCTTAGAGTAGTTGATAAAGAGATGGCTGGTGGCAGTGATAACTACCTTATAGTCTGGGCAGAAGAGGGCATAGCTAGTAACCCTGTGCCAGCCTTCCACAGGAGTGTGTGTGTGTTTTTATATCAATCAAATCTCAAAGTGTATGTGTGTCAGTTACTTGGACAGGGACACGAAGTACTGGTTGGACAGAGAGGGTGCTGGAGTCCTTAGCTTGGCCACTCAGCTGAGCTCTTAATCCTATAGCTGTGCCAGTGGGGTCTTATTGGGGATCTGGAGAAAGAGGGAGAAACCAGCCCCAGACTGACTGTGATCTCTGTGTGCTGTTATCGGAAATTGTACTTTACTGTATGCGTACTTATCCTCCCAATGTGTACATCCCTCACTAGTGCTAGTGGTGAGGAGTGAGGCTCCTTGATTCCTTGGCCAGTGCAGGGGCATCACATGTGGTAATCAAAGGAGAGGGAGTTGTCAACACAGGTGCCAAGATACTTGACTAAAGTAATGGTTTGCAATGGGTCATTGGCTATGCCTTTATTTATTTATTTATTTATTTATTTATTATTTACATTTGTTGACCGGGAGTGTCCGACTGGATGTAGGTCCATTTTCAGTGGAGGCCCGGGGAGAAAATCTCCACAGTTAAAATAAACAGACAGTAGTCACATTGGATTGCATAGCGATTAACAATATAACATAGCAATTACTTACAACATATTTACAGATGAAGAACATAGTACATCAGTAGATAACTAGAATCTTTATCTGTAAAGTACATAACAGACGTTAACAAATGTTACAATAAGAAGTTCCTGCTGTATAATAAGTACTAGGCTTATGAGCATCTGAGCTTGCTATAATCAAGGTAGCTAGTGGAGTGGAAAGAAAGGTAGTGATTGGATGGGGTGGGTGATTTTAGAGTGGGAGTTGCAAGGGCATAGCCAGCATGTTTTTAGTGCGCTTTTAGTAAAGTTTTGAAGTGGGTGCATGATGGTATGGAGGTAATTGTGGGTGGGAGGGAGTTCCATAATTTGGCTATGGTGCAAGAGAATAGTGCTTCACCAGCAGAGTTATTGGCTTTAGTGATCTGCAAGTGATTTTTGTTGCTGGATCTTAGTGGTCTGGTGGTGCGATAGGGTTGGAGTAGATTCTGGAGGGATGGGACATTTAGTGGATGGTTTACTAGTTTCTGGGCGAGTGAGAGTTGATACCATTGAAGGAGGTGAGGGAGTTCAAGCCAGCCCAGTTCAGCAAGTGCGAGACAGTGGTGACTACGGTAGGATGCCCCTGTGGCGAATTTGGTGATTTTGTTGTAGCAGGTCTCTAGCTTGTTTAGATCGCATTGCCTTAGGTTGGTATATACTGGAGAGGCATAAAGTAGGGTGGAGATAAGGTGGGAATTGCTATTGAAATCTTTGCTGCTTTGGTGAGAAGTTGCTTATTTCTGTATAACACTCCTAGTTTTTTGTGGACTTTTTTTATGGTCGTGGATATGTGAATGTCAAATTTTAGTTTATTGTCTATTTCCACTCCTAGCAATTTGGTGTATTCAGTTGGGTATATAGTGGTGTTGTCTTTTGCTGTGATGTTAAAGTGAGAGTTGTTTTGAGTATGTTTGGTGGGTTGGAAGATGAGTAGTTTAGTTTTGTTTGGGTTGAGTATTAATTGGGCATCGGATAACCAAATTTCAACAGAGGAAAAGGCTTCTTGTGTGACTTTTTGCAGTTTGGGTAGGGACTGGGCTGAGCAGATGATGGTTGAGTCATCTGCGTACTGTATGAGTGTGCCATGTTTGGTGGCAGAGGCTAGATTATTGATGAAAACAGAGAAGAGTAGGGGTCCAAGGATGGATCCTTGGGGAACCCCTATAGTAGTATAGTATACAGGTAGTTGGGGAGATATGTCATTCTGCCATACAATGGATTGTTGGCAGTCAGACAGGTAACTGAAACCAGTTGGTGACTGATTGAGAGGATACATTATTGAGGACAGAGATAAGTTGTTTGTGTGGGACCATGTCAAATGCTTTAGATAGGTCTAGCAAAATAGCAGAGGAGAGATAGCCATTGTTTTTATGCTGAAGGATAGTGTTAGTAAAGGAGACTAAGGCAGTGGTGGTGCTATGGTTTGGTCGGAAACCATGCTGAATATTGGAAAGGAGGTTGTTAGTAAGGAGGTAGTCTGAGACCTGAGAGTGCATGCATCTCTCTAGTATTTTGGAGAGTGGAGAGAGAATAGCTATGGGGCGGTAACTGGTTATTTCTGTGGAGGGTCCGCCTTTGTCGAGAGAAATTATATGCGATACTTTCCACAGTGTGGGAATGTAACTTTCTGACAGAGATCGGTTAATCAAGATGGATTCTGGGTAGGCCAGAGCATCAGCTGCGATTTGTAGATATTCACTTGGGAGGTTGTCTGCTGCTAATTTGGTGGGCTTAAGTTTAGTTAAGAGTTTTTTTATGTTGGAGGTAGGTACAGGAGAAAAAGAGAAGGCAGTGGGGAGATTACTAGTTGAATGTGTGGGTTGAAGGGGAGGGTGGTTGTGTTGTTTAGCTAGTGATAGTATGGTTTGTGTGAAGTGTGTGTTGAATGAGGTAGCAATATTTTCTAAGGAGTGAGGGATGTTAGAAGGAGGGGTACTGACTTTACCTGGGTGAAGGATGGAGTTTATGGAGGACCAGAATTGTTTGGGGCTGTGTTGGGAGAAGTCTAGGGCAGACTGGTAGTATTGGAATTTGTCCTGTTTTATTAGCTTTTTGATTCTGTTGCGTAGTTCTAAGAATTTCTGTCTAGTTGAAGGGGGTTTGATTTTGCGCCAGTGCTCCAGGCTTTATCCCTGTTTTTCATTTCTTAATTTAATAATGCCTTCATTTGAAGATGAGGAATGTTTAACATCCATGACAGTACTGCACTTTCTACATTCAATTTAAGCCCTTGTTTTTAGTGCTTGCTGCAGTAATGTTACATATCCAGGAAAATGAATAATAATACCAAACTTAGTCATTGACAAATTTAGCTTAGCCACAGGCCTGAATATAGAGTAAAGAATGCAGAAAAATATATGGTAAAAGCAGGGGATCAGCATTGAGTTTTAGGGTATTCCTAAAGGTATACCTTCTTTCTTGCTGAAGTGACATTTGCTAGTTTACGATGTGTATTGTATCATTCAGCCAATTTGTAATATATCTAATCATGTGAGGTCTTTTATTTTTTTTTTCTTTACAATGCCAGCATGAAGTATAGTGTCAAAGGCCTTGATCAGATCCTGATATGATGTAAGTAATGAATGACACCCTCCATCCACTGTCTCTATGATCTTTTTGAATAAATTTTGTAAATTAAGTTAAGCATGACCTACACTTGATAAAATCAAACTGCTGTGTGTCCTGCTGTATGAGGTTTTGAATGTTATAGTTTATGAAGTCAAAGATAATATATTTCATGGTGGCATTGAAAACTTGGCTAGTTAAACTGATGGATCTACAGTTCCTGAGGTGTGTGGCAGGGCTGTGTTTGTGAAGGGACATTATAAAACCTGTTTTCCATACCTTATAGCCACACTCTATGGCTAGTTTTAAGTTAAATAAGTGAAAGAGTGGTTCAGTCAAGACATGTTTGTACTGTTTAGTATGCACAGAGGTAAATTATCTGTGCTCGTATCAAAGGTATTTGTAGTTTTTGATAGCACTGCGAGGACCTTCTCCATGATGATTCTAGGAGGTGTATGGACTTGGGGATTTCTGAAATTTCAATTAGTGTGTTTAGGGAAAAGTTAGCACAAAATATGACTGCAAGTTAGTTAGCTTAGGGTCAGTATGGATAATGACATTTAATATTCTGATGATTCATATTGTCTAAGAGAGTTTGCGGTGTTGATGGACATGTTCCGCGAATGTGGTTATCTTGACTCGGTCTAGTCTCCTCTTCATGACGAGATTTTGACCAATAGAATGGCTGGAGGTTCCTATTCAACAATTATTAAATTTGGCTTACAAGGTGCCATGACAACACATTCTGAATATAATTTTGACACCAGTGCCAACATTGTGCTATTCTACGGGTCTATATTGTAAAACAGAAAGTTGATGTCAGCGAAGCTCACATGAGCAAAAACGCTGGACATCAAACTCCATATTGTGGGGGACTCTGCCCCCCACACCTCCTAATAACTATATATTCCAACTCCGAGGTCGCACTACAGTGAGGAAAGGGCAAATATCCCACTCCTCACTGTACCACAACCCCACAAACACCCTTTCAATGTCCAGCATTTTTGCTCATGTGAGCGTTCACTGATATCAACTTTCGGGTTTCTAATATAGACCCCTATTTTACACCACAGATGCTAAGGACATTGAGCAGGTTATACATAAGAATTGATTTATTTTTCAGCACCATGATGAGATGAAGAAATTATGGGTGAGTCAGCCCACTTTTTCATAGGAAAAAAAAAATGAATATTAAAAATCTGTTAGAGAGACCAGTGGTGTGTCAAGAGAGGAATGGTTTGTGACAACAAAGAAGTGTGGAAGGTGCAAACAGTGTAGGTTTATTGAAACTGAATACGCTGAGCATATTTACAAAATAATTGGTAAAAGCTTGAGAGGTGGAAGGTTTAATTGCCTGTCAGAGAGAGAGAGAGTGGTTTATGGTTCACCTGGCTCAATGTGCCACCTGTTCAATGTTCTATGTGGGGAAAACTGATAATGCCTTGAATCATAGAATATATCAATACAATTACAGTATCTAACAGAATGACAATAAAAGTGCTTTAGCTAAGCATTCCATTTTATGTGTTGATTTTCAGCTCTTTGTTTTCTCTGTAATTGAACATAGGTTCATAGGTGTGTACTAGGCTAATGGCTCTGAGGCCTTTGCAAGCCTAGCCCATAGGATTACCCTGACATTGTGCCACCTGATCTTAGTTCTCAGTGCGTCTCTCAAGTAAAGCCACTGGAGTGTTCCCTGGGGTCAATGTTCTATTTCCCATTCACTCATCAAGTTTTCTCTTGAAGATGGCCAGTGAGGTGCTCTGCTTGACATGTATGGGAAGTCTATTTCATAGCATGGGCAGACTCTGGGTTATGAATGTGTCCCTCCAGCATGCTCTGTTGATTGCGGTAATAGTGTTGAGGTCTCTGGAGTGTGTGGTGTGGAGGGATTAGGATTTCTTTTGATGTAGAATTTCTAATAGAGCTGGTTCAGACATGGCTTTATAAGTCAAGCAGAGATCACCTCTAAGTAGGTGATATGATACAGAGAATAGTTGGAGTTTTTTAGTCTGTCCATATAGGACAAATATTTAAGGCCTAGGATCCTCTTTGTGAGGAACTTTTGTGACCTCTCCAGTTGTTGCAGGTGTTTAGTTAGGTACATCCCAAATGGGGCATTGTACTCGATGACTGGCCTAATGAGGGAAGAGTAGAGGGAGACAATGACCTCTTTCTTCCTGGATGCAAAACTCTTAGTAATGAGATGTGCCACATAGAAAAACATTCTGACCACAGTGGCAATGTGGTGGTCAAAAGAGAGGTTGCTATCAACCTGTGTTCGCAGATCTCTTATAATGCCTTCTATCTTCAGTGGACTACCGTCAATGTGGTACTTCATGGGACCTGGGTTTTTCCCAAAGGGGATGATAACACATTTTTTAGCATTGAGCTTAAGGCATGGTTCTGACAACAGTCGTTGGTCTCAGTGAGGTCTTTCTGTAGGATGTTGACATCATTCGGGGAGTTAATAATAGCTCCCAAATTGCAATTGTCTGTGAACTTTGTCAGCCAGAGTCCCTTCGTGTTGGCCTGGACTTCAGAGGAGTAGATAAACAGAAATGGACCCAGGACCGAACCCTGTGGGACTCCACTCATTACTGGTCGGCAGTCTGACTTGGAGTAAGCTACTTTCACACTGTGGGTTATACATGTTAGCCAGTTTGAAACCTACCTAGTGATATAGGAGTTGATGCCTAGCTTAGTGAGTTATTCTATGATTCCTGAGTGGGGAATGATATCAAAGGTCTTGGCCAGATCAAGGTAGGCTGTATGAACCACCTTGCCTTCATCCACAGCTCTGGTGACTGATTCAAAGAAGTCGACCAAGTTGAGCAGGCATGATCTACCCATTACAAAACCAAACTGTGTGGGATCCCGTGTTTGGAGATTCCCTATATCCTTCTTTATTAGGGCCATGATTATGCTTTCCATAGCTTTGCATGTCAGACTCGTCAGGCTAATGGGACAATAGTAGTCATTCCTCCTTTGTGGAGAGGGATGACTGCAGCAGTGCACCATTTGGTAGGGACAAAGCCTGAGGTGAGGCTGTGATTGAACAGGGCACACAGGTGAGGTGCCAGTTCACTCTGTAGTTCATGTAGAACACAGCCAGTGATTTTGTCAGGTCCCATAGAAGCTGTATTCTTGGCCTTGGGCAGTGCTGTTTTAACCTGTGCAGCAGTAATACTAGATGCCTGGCAATCTACTGGCACTGTGACTGGTCCTTTGGGGGAAGAGAGGGGTAAAGTTGGCACTGAATCTGTCTGCCAGTATATTGGCAATATCTTTTGGCTCAGTATAGGAGGTACTATTGTGCAGTAGCTCAAAGCAAATCTGGGTATTACTGTGGAAATTCTTTACATAACTATAGAAGGCCTTGTGGTTTTCTTTACTATCTGATGCAATTCTGTTTTCATAGCTAGTGTTAAGAGGATTTGATGAGGGATCTCAACTTTTTGTTGAGGCTGATAAAGGAGTTTTTTCAGTCTTGGAACTTCCCCTTATTCTGCATCAGTTTCCTCCTTCTGTTGTAGAGTTTGTTTATGGCAGGGGACCACCAGATTGACTTCCTTTTATGGAGGAGAGCATCTTGGTTCTGTTGGGTATGGTGAGATCCATGCATTTGTGTATGTGTTTGTACAGTGCATTGGTATATGATTTGGTGGTCATGCAACTGATCTCCATTTGCATGGGTGCCGTGAAGTTAGCCACCTCTGTTTTTCAGAGCCCAGAGGTAGCTTTGGAGAAGTTTTTCATGGTGGTTACCTTTGCAGGGGGTGGGTGGTTGGGAGGGATGTGGATTTCCAAGGTGATTAGTTTGTTTGATCTAACCAGGGAGGAGTTGACTATTGGTGTAGAGCAATGGTCAGCCCTGTTAGTAATGACCAGATCAGGGATGTTACTACCTCTAGTGGGGGTAAGAATGAGCTGGTCCAGGGCATTGGAATTAATGAATTCCAGGAAACATTGAGCAAGTGTATTGGTACATGAGTAGTTTTCCCAGTTAATGGAAGGGTAGTTGAAGTTGCCCAGTATGTGAGTGTTAGTTTGGACCCTAATATTCTCCAGGGTGCTTAGGAACATGGAGTGTGAGTCTTGGGACATGGTTGGAGACCTATAGCAGGCTGCAACCTGAATCGCTGTCTTACCCAATGTTAGCTTCACCTGAAGTATCTCAGATGAGTTATGTGCTCTACTAGTCTGGAGGTGTGCGCAGACTTTATGAATATTGAAACACCATTGCTTTTGGAGCTTTGGTCCAAGTTTTTGGGCCGAAAGATGTGGAATGAGTTATAGCCTGGTAGTGCATGGGTGCATTCTGCTGCCTTGAACCAGATCTCTGTTATGGCACAAATGTCGATGTTCTCCATTTTAAGACGTGCTTTAAGTGAGTGCATTTTGAGATTTAGACTTCTAGTGTTGAGCAGCATGGCCCTCAGATTGCATTTGTTTGTAACTGCTATGGTGGTAATTATGTCTTTGGACACCATCTTAAAAAGGCACTATAGGGGCGGCAAAAACCTTAGCCAGTATCTGGAATCCCAGGGATGACAGGTACAGGCCATCTCTGGCACAGCATCGTGGTCTGTCGACCATGTCATCCCAGGCAGACAGATACTGGATCCCTTTAGAATGGCACCAGAAGCTTAGCCAATTGTTGAAGTCAATCATTTTGTCCCTGTACTGTGGCATCATTCTGGGTGATGGCAGAATGCTACTCAGGGATAGGGTCATACCTGCCTGGGCTACAAGATCGGAGAACTCTTCCATGTCTCTTTTCATGTAGTCCAGGGAGGTATGTCTCACATTGTTCACACCAACATGGACAATGACAGAGTCATATTTGTACTTGTTGTGGAGTGACCTGAGTGCGTGGGTTATGTGGTGGATCCTGGCACCTGACAGTAACCTTCTCCTTGTTTAGCCTCATCGATGTGTTTTTTGTGAGATCGCGGTACAGTGAAGTGAAGATAGGAAAATCTGCCCTTTCCTTACTGTAGTACGATCTCAGAGTTGGTATATATAATTAGAGGGTGATGTGGGGGAGCAGCCCCCCACAAAAGCAACTTTGAGGTATGACATTTTTGGGTTTTAGGCTGTTCGACATTTGTTCTTTTCAATGTTATAATACCCGGGTACATGCTCTCAAGCCAAGCCAGTTCAGATTCATCAAGATAAAATCTTCCCCAATTAACCTTTGATTTCTTTGAAAAAGTTACTGTAGCAATGGTTGAAGTTAGATTAGTATATACTGCACTTCCAGACCTCGTGAAGATATTTGGCAGTATCCCACACTCAGATATCATAGATAAACTCTCCAAGCTAAATATCACAAAGAGAACCCGAACAGTAAAGATTAGGTGGCTGTACCTCCTTCAAAAAAATATCACATAGTGGTGTACCCCAAGGTTCAGCAATTGGCTCAGTTCTCATTGGCATTTGCTTCTCAGAGGTCAAAGCTAACGTTAATATTAATGTTTTGCATCTTACTAAGTTTGCAGATGACTGCAAACTTGGTACCATCATAAACTTCCTAGAGAACACAATAATTCTCCAAGAGAGCCTGTCCCAGACAAACAGAGGAGTCAAAATGTCAAAAATCACAAACTAAAATTGAATGCAAAGAAATGTATAATTGTATTCTTCTGCAAACATGACTCCTCTTGCAGCTATCAGATTGACAACAAAGCCCTGAAAATTGATTCTGTATCAGGGAACCCAACCCTGAAAATTGATCCTGTAATCAGGGATCTGGGAACCTATGTAGACCATGAACTGTCTTGATTGGCAACTCTCCTCTATTGTAAGTAAGTCCTTTTTATCACACAGTTATTTCTGAAGGAATTGCATCCAGGTCCAGTGATTTGATCTTTCCACCATACATGGGACGTGTTAGGTCAGTCACTAAGTATAATGTTCCTTTCAGTATGTACTTGACCACAACTCTCCTTTACTAAGAAAATCAAGGGCCCAAATCATCCAAATTAAGTGGACCATCTCAAAGCATTGTCCCTCTTCTTGGTATCATTCAGGCTTATGACAGGCAACAGACCCTATCCTGTCAGGCCTATTACACGTTTGTAAGTCCTAAGGTGGTATAAATATACGCTCATGGGATCCCAATCTTTTCTGCAACATAAACAGAGCATGCTGGAGGGATAGGTATGTATCAGAGAGAATTCCACTTCCACAGACCTAGATGCTTTGCCATAGATGGCCTGCATCTGTCACACCTGGGTTTCCAGATACTGGCTAAGGCTCTTGCCACCCTTATAGTGCCTGTTTTAGGTGATGTCCCAAAGACCAAATTACCACTGTAACAGCTATAGTACAATCTGATGGTCATGCTGGTCAGTCCTAGAAGTCTAAATCTCAAGATGCACTTGCTCGAAGCACTCCTTAAAATGGAGAACATCGATATTTGTGCTGTAACGAAGACCTGGTTTAAAGCAGCAGAAAGCACCCCTGCACTATCAGGCTATAACTCATTCCACACCTTTGGCGCCAGAACAACGACTGAAGCTCCAAAAGTGGTGGTGTCTCCATATTCATAAAAGATATACACACCTTCAGACTAGTAGCCCAATCTGAGATGCTTCAGGTAAGATGGCGATTCAGGTTGTAGCGTACTACAGGTCCCCAACCATGTCCCAAGACTCTCACTCCATGTTTCTAAGCACCCTAGAAACTATTAGGGTCCAACCCAACACTTTCATGCTAGGTGACTTCAACTACCCCTCCATCAACTGGGAAAACTACTCATGCACCAATACACTGGCCCAACCCTTCCTGGAATTCATCAGTTCCAATGCCATGGACCAGCTCATTCTTACCCCCACTAGAGGAAGCAACATCCTTGACCTGGTTATTACTAACATGATCAATTGTTGCTCTACACCAATAGCCAATTCCTCCCTGGTTAGATCTGACCACAAACTAATCCCCATGGAAATCCACATCTCACCCACACCCCCCACAAAGGTAGGCGCCATGAAAAACTTCTCCAAAGCTGACTTTGAGCTCCTAAAAACAGGGATGGCTAACTTCACCGCACCCATCTGAATGGAAAATAGATACATGACTGCCGAATCATACACCAATGCACTGTATGAACATGTTTATAAAGGCATGGAACTAGCCATACCCAGCAGAACCAAAATGCTCTCCTCCAAAAAAAGGAATCCAATCTGGTGGTCCCCTGCCATTAATAAACTTTACAACAAAAGGAAGAAACTGTTGCAGATAAAGGTGAAGTCCCAAGACTGGAAAAACTCCCTTATTAGCCTCAACAAAATGTTGAGATCTCTCATCAAAGCCTCTAAAGCCAGCTATGAAGGCAGAATTGCTGCAGACACTAAAATAACCACAAAGCCTTCTATAGTTATATGAAGAATCTCCAAGGCAATACCCAGGTTTGCTCTGAGTTACTGCACAATGGTACCGCCTATACTGAGCCAACAGATATTGCCAACATACTGGCTGACAGATTCAGTGCCAACTTTACCCCTCTCTCCCCCCCTAAAGAACCAATCACAATACTGGAGGAATACCAGGCACCCAGCATTACTGCAGCACAGGTTAAAGCTGCATTGTCCAAGGCCAAGAATACAGCTTCCATGGGATCTGACAATATCCCTGGATGTGTTCTACATGAACTACAAAGTGAACTGGCACCACATCTGTGTGCCCTGTTTAATCACAGCCTCATCTCAGGCTTTGTCCCTACAGAATGGCGCACTGCTACAGTCATCCCTCTCCATAAAGGGGGAGTGACTACAGACCCTGGGAATTATCGCCCCATTAGCCTGATGAGTCTGATATGTAAGGCTATGGAGTGCATCATCATGGACCTAATTAACAAAGATATAGGGAATCTCCAAACTCTAGATCCCATGCAATTTGGTTTTGTGAAAGGTAGATCATGACTGCTCAACCTGGTTGACTTCTTTGAGTCAGTCACCAGAGCTGTGGATGAGGGCAAGGCAGTTCATACAGCCTACCTTGATCTGACCAAGGCCTTTGATACCATTCTCCACTCAGAAATTATTGATAAACTCACCAAACTAGACATCAACCCCGTATATCACTAGGTGGGTTGTAAACTGGCTCACAGAACCCACGGTGTGAAAGTAGTGGACTCCACGTCAGACTGCCGACCAGTCAGGAGTGGAGTCCCACAAGTATCAGTCCTGGGTCCTCTCCTGTTTGGCATCTACTTCTCAGAAGTCCAGGTCAACACAGAGGGACTCTGGCTGACCAAGTTTGCAGACAACTGCAAGCTGGGAGCCATCATTAACTCCCCAAGTGATGCAGACATCCTTCAGAAAGGTCTCACTGAGACCAATGACTGGTGATGAAACCATGGCCTTTAGTTTAATGCCAAAAAAATGCATTGTCATCCCCTTTGGAAAAACTCAGTTCCCACTAATTACCACATTGATGGGAGTGAACTGAACACTGAAGGCGCTATAAGAGATCTGGGGACACAGGTTGACAGCAACCTCTCCTTCGACCACCACATTGCCACTGTGGTCAGAAAGTCCTTCTATGTGGCACAACTCATTAACAGGGGTTTTGCATCCAGGAACCCTCCTTAGGCCAATTACCGAGTATAATGCCCCATTTGACATGTACCTCACTAGACACAGGCAACATCTAGAAAGGCCACAAATGTATTTCACAAAGAGCATCCTAGGTCTTAAACACATGTCCTACATGGACAGACTCAAAAAAAACTCCAGCTATTCTGTCTCATATTGTCTACTAAGAGGCGATCTCTGCTTGACTTACAAAGCCATGTCTGACCCAGCACTGTTAGAAATGCTGCATCTAAAGAAATCCCAATCCCTCCGTACCACATGCTTCAGATACCTCAACCTCATTACTACAATCAACAGAACATGCTGGAGGGACAGGTTCATAACCCAAAGACTGCCCATGCTCTGGAATAGACTTCCCATACATGTGAAGCAGATCACCTCACTGGCCCTCTTCAACAGAAATCTTCCATTATGGGTTTAAATTTTTAATATTTGTCCCATCTGAGCCATCAGAATTCTCTTTGCCATTTTTTCTTCGTTTGTTATATACTCTGAAGAATTTATCACAACAGCCAATTAATAGCTTCAAACCACCTTATTATGTATAAAGACAGGCCATTACTTGATAAGAGACTGAACCATTTCTGACTTGCTGTGCACATGAGAAATCACTTTATACAGGGGTGCATGGGGATATTTTGCAAAACTATGTGCACTGCTCAATACATCACCAGTATCATAAAAAATATTTATCTGTAAGCACTGGCACTATAAATATGCTAAGAATGCATGGTGTACTATGGTATGAAACCAGGAATACATGAAAGCAATGGAATCATTCATGACTCCAGAAAAAAATTCAGATAAATAACCAGAGTATCATTTTTTCTCAGTGTTACTTTTCAGTAAACCATGATCCTGTGTGTTCATTCTATTAAACTGTATCGAATGTACTTTTTTTATTTCTTTCCCATTGACTATGGGACCTAAGAGTTGATCCACCCATATAAAATAATGATGTGAATTCAATTCCATTTGAAAGAATAGGTTTCAGGAACATGGTTCTTAGGGAAGGTGCCCAATGGACTGTACTATAGCCATTTACGCTAGATATTGGAACAAAGTGTAACATGATGTCTACACAAAATTTCAAATTCTTGACGTTGAACTATACACTGAAACTGCCTATGTGCAAGTTGATGATTTATTTATACCTACAGGTGTCACCACTCGTCAGAAATTGTTTACTTGCAAAATTAACAGTTAGAATACAAGTTTCAATATAAGATAGTTGGAATTGAAGGTCCTTTAATCTCGGTTTATTTGACTTGCCACAAGTATGGTATGGTGAAAATAATTAGTGTTCTGTGTGTGAAAATGATGGTTTGCTTCATAGCTATAAATATATTTTTACTGATTGAGAATGTTTGTCAGTTCTGCACCATGTTCATATAAATCTTCGACCATCATGAGTTACACATAGCTCTTGCAAAACAACAGTAGTACTGATGGATAAATCTGAGAAGGAGCTTCACAGAATGAAGAACACTGATGCAGATAAATCTGAGAAGGAGTTTCACAGAATGAAGAACATTGATGCCGATAAATCTGAGAAGGAGTTTCACAGAATGAAGATGATTAAGAATACAATAAAGCTATTGATTAAGTGGATAATGTTGTTATTGTGGTTAAACCTCACAAAATGTGTATGGGCATAAATCCACAAGTCCTGAATACAGCTGTAAAGAAGGAACTGACCATTTAAAAAGCAGAAAACAAGCTGTTATTGCCATATAAAAGCTAAGTATTTCTCTGTGCTGAACAGTAATCAGGTCATTAGCAAATCAAGCTGGCTGAAGAAAGCTCCAAGTCATGAACATTTGATGCGCCATAAGTTAGATGCAGATTCCTTAAGTGTCTAGTTAGTATTTTGCCAGTACCCTAAGTGTTTCAGAGTTGTAGCACATGCAGTTGAAGGTCTTGATGTTTGTAAAAGCACTGATGATATTCTAGGATAGGATGTAATAGATAAGAGCATTACCAAAGGTTGATTTCTTTAATGAACAGACTGAAATAATATATTCTCAAACTGAACAAGAGTAGGTATTAAATCAGAGTTATAGCATTAAGATAAATGAGCAATGTGTTAAACTCAGAGAATTAATATGTTAAACTCAGACACTTGGTAAATTGATAATGACAAGGTCAGAGCTTTAGTACGGTTACTGCCACAAAATGGCAAGCAAGCACTGGGCAGATTTCTATGCACATTGCTGGCTCTGTGAAGCACATGGATAAAGCATGTACTATAGCCCAGATGACCCAAGTTTGATTAGTGATCCCAGCACTAGAGGATCCAGTTGAAAGGGTATGACTGAGTAGCTGATGGCATTTCAACATCATGTGAAGAGGGTAGGTAACCAAATCTGCTGTACTGCTCTCTGCAAGTGGCGGTTCAGAGAACAGTAGTCCTAAGCAGCTAAGGGACATCATGAACCAACATTGACACTGCAGTATGGATCTGTACATACACTGCAATGCACATATATCAGGTTGTTGTTATTGTGGGGTGATATATTTAGGCTGCCATACAGGCAGGGCTGCAGCGTTTAATTGAAAATCAGCACATCACCTCCTATCTCTCAGTCTACTAGTTGGTTTCATAAATAAATGTTACAGGAGGAACTCAGTGCATGTTAGGCACATGTGTCCATAATGACCACTGAATATATGTGTATGAATGATACATGTTCTGAAAGACGTCTACATTGAAAATGTTAAAATGCATAATGGTGTAGCTACAGTGATGAGGCATATCACCACACCAGCTACATAGGGTCTCCTGTAGTCTTGCAGTTTAAAACAGGATTCAGTCTAGGAATTGTTAATGAGCTTTGTCTCATATACATACATTTGACTACTTTGTGACTCCGAGCAAGTCACTAAAACAGACAGTGCTCTCAAGCTGCCCCAGAATTGGGACATATGTCTAGTGGTTTATCCAATTAACAAATAACTAAAATAAAACAAATAAATAAAACAAACTAATGCAATTTTCCTGCTTGGCTTACAAACTACAGCTAAATGGTACATATAACAACAAAATATGCAACTTATTTGTTGTGTTCATACTCTGAAAAGTTTTAAAGCACATAGTGAATCATAGTGTGCAACAAAACTGTTCAATTTTTATGTCTGGCCAAGTCAGTGAAGATCCTTTAGCATTTTCCTTTTCTTTAAGTGATATTTTTATACATCCAGATCCTAATCCCAGTACCTGCTGTTAGCATTGTTTCCCCCCACCTTTTCTACCTCAGACCTATTGTAAGCCCAGTTACTATGGGGCAGTTGCATATATTAATAAATGATTCAGCAGGAAACAGGCATCTGGCACTAAACTATGAGCTAGGAACCAATTATACATTTTTTGTAATCTGATATTATCTCTATCCCACCATTTCAGCATTCAGGTACAAGACACAGGCCTTGAAGCATTAAATCTATCTGAAGAGTCTCTCTGCAGCTCAAACAAAAAATGCAGCTGTGCTCTCAGCACCTAGCCTTTCATGCCTCCCACCAGGACAGTGATGTTTGGACAGTTCTCCCTGAAGCTAGGATTTGAGGGCTGACCACTTGCTGCTTTACTCCACCCTATCATGTCATTTCTTTATTCACTAGGATCATTAAGTGAAACTCAATCAATGCTGAAATAATTAAAAACAAACTCATGCTAGTGATGGGCTAAATTCGGTTTATTGTTTATCTGACATTTTATATATTTTAGTAATTGCCTTGAATTGGGAACATGGAGTCATTAGAAGTATTTACCTGCTTGACTTCTTTTCAAGTTTTATCTTTGTTAGTTACTTCATTCTAGTACAGCATAGTTTTCTAATGTCTAAAAGTCATAATGAATTTTTGAGTGCATTACTTGGCAGGATAGATATATCATCATACCAAAAGATGTAATTGCCTTTATAACCACAACTTGGATTATGCAATTTGCAGCAGGAAAGCACCAAACATCTGTCAAGATTTAAGACATATTGCAGGGCCAAGTGGTACAGACAAGTGAGGACAAGAAGAGTTTTAAATGATAAATAGCTCCAAAATGGTTACTAGGATCTTTACAGCTAACAAAGGTGAGGTAAAGAAATACTGTGTCTAACAGATGGTAATGTGCCTAGTTGAGCAATACATAAAATATCTGCCCGTGGCTTCTTTTTTGTTCCAGGAATTTGAACAAGTGTATACAGATGTTGATGGTTTGACACAAAGGTTTGGAGTGCATAATAATTTATCTACTGTTGCATATAGTGACTCGGGTAAGGATGTCATTTGAGGGGAAGCAGTTGTGTACAAATATATGAGCTATCAGTGCAAAGAAGGAAGCAGTTCCTTCGATGCAACATGTGGTTATGTGCCGCGCACCATTAGCACTTACCGTTATTATTTTTATTTCTTTATGTCGACTTCTATGCACGGCTTTTCTAGACACGGTAATGCTAGAAGTGAGTTGTGAACTGACTTGGAAATCCTACTGGTTCTTGAATTTTAGAATCTAATTTTGGTATGGTTTATTACTCTTTAGAAAAATTCCAATCACACTCCAAGCTAAATATTTGCCAGCCACCCTAACATTCAGTCTGCTTAATCTCAGACACTGCTCATCCCTTGCTGAATCTCTAACACCTGTAATATACCTCAGAACTCTGCACACCTCAAAAACCCATCCGTCAACATGTGCCATTCATTCATGCTACCATAAAAGCACTTCTAAAATCCTTTCCTTAGCAGGCCCTAAACTATGAAATTCATTGCCTAGTACAGGTATTTGTAAGACCATCTGACCCTCCTTTAAAACACATATTAAAATTCCACCTATGTAGCAATGCCATATGTACCTCTTTTACATAAACAATACAGATCTTGTTAACCTTAATCAATTTCATTTCAAATCATGCTCTAGTCATCATTTAATCCTCCCAGAATAAAATTCACCCTAATAATTTATCACAGAGTTCACCATAAAAAAAGCATCCAATTCTGGAACAGCCCAAACTAAATTTGGCTAACCATTCTTTCCCAGTGAAAATGCTTCATTATTTGCCTTCATTTATGGTATAATGTCAAAATTACTGGTATACTTTCCTCTCTGTCTGCACTGAAATAAATTAATCTGTTGAATAAATCATGTACACATAAATGTGGACTTAATATGCATAGAAATTGTCACTTACCAATAATTCTGTTTTTTTTTTAATCAGGACATGACTGAAGACCTGCAAAACATAAATTCATTTAACAGATTTATTTTATTGCAGAGCTTCTCACAGACATTTGAGTAACTTGTATAAAAAAAAACTAATTATAATGAAATATGATTTATAAAAGTAAAAGCACAACCATAACCCCAAAACTTGATCCCATACTTAGGTAATCTATGTCAACAGCTCTTGGGTGGGAGGTTGGCATAATGGTTAAGGAGTTTACCTTACAGATGCAAGGTGCAGGGTTTGATTCTCACACAGGAAAACTGGCTAGGCTTAAAATGAGTCATAAGGGCAGTTAACTTAGTAATAATCTAAGAACAATCTATAATGAACTGCCCTTTGATCAGCACATATTTACTGTTGTAAGGAAGTTCTTCTTCACTGCACAGTTTATATCTAAAGGTATTTAGTCCAGATCCAGGCATGTAATTGTTCCTCTATATCCTTTACTCATTAAGTTGATCATTGACTGCAATGTTCCTTTTCGTATGTACTTGTTCAGACTCCTGTTGGCAAAAATCTGGACATTTTGTGAAATTCTGGGGAAATCTTTAATGTTTCTGCAAAACTATTTAGCTAGTTTAGGAGGCAGTGTTGGGCAGTCAAGTGTTGACAAACAAATGTCATTACTCAGTTACAGTTGCTTGTTTGTCTTCTCTTCTTGATATGTACTAAGGCTGCATTAAGGCTGTATTACATGCTTTACAATTGTGCAGTTCAGATTGGAACGATTAACTTAATTTGCATGTGGAAGCTACTGACATCCATTTAGGATTTCTTGTTATGTTGAAAAGTATTAGCAAATTTGAGCAGCAGAATGGCACAGTGGCAGAGTGAGTAGTAATGTTGCCTCAAAGCAAGATGTAATCTGGTTCAGTTCTTTGCTGGGGGTGCATTCTGTTTGCATGTGTTCACCTAGGTTTTCCACTTTCCAAACACATTGGATAGGCAGGTTGGTGACTTCTAAAGAAGGTATTTGTGATATATAAGGATGGCCTGGCAATCTACTTCTAATCCTTCTTTACTCAGTAAATTCTGTCGATGTTGGTGGCTGTAGGCAGTCTCACTGCATGAGATGGCTGAAACTCATAAGTATGAATGGATTGGCAAATTTAAGGTGTGCATCTTAAGTCCTTGTTGCTAATACATTTTGTTTCTAGAAGGCAATCTTTTCAATAGTTCATTGCCCATTTTGACATTGTTTGAATTTAGATAGTTTTATGGCTTTACAAGTTTCTTCAGTTTTAAACCATTAGAATTCTTCTCTCTTCAAAGAGAACAGGAGACTGAATTCAGTCAGGCTTTATTTGTGGAGACTGAATTCAGTCAGGCTTTATTTGTGGAGACTGAATTCAGTCAGGCTTTATTTGTGGACACTGAGTTCAGTCAGGCTTTATTTGTGGAGACTGAATTCAGTCAGGCTTTATTTGTGGAGACTGAATTCAGTCAGGCTTTATTTTTGGAGACTGAGTTCAGTCAGGCTTTATTTGTGGAGACTGAATTCAGTCAGGCTTTATTTGTCCCCTCATTACGTCTTCATGCTAAAATGCAGCTAGAAGCAAGCCAAGCAACTGTCAAAAATTTAATGGAATGTCCACATTTTTATATCATATTTTTGGCCCGTTCCTCATAAAATGTGTGGTTTTCCGCAGATCACTGAGGTTTGTAGTCACTAAATAATGGCAGTCATTTGAGTTTCAGACTTCAAATGTTTCAGAATATAACACAGAACTTACTATTCTAGAAACAGTCTGTGTTGCTACATGCAATATTTAAAATATGTCTCTGATTTTGGGCCTCTGTCTCCCCATTAATTTTGGCTTTGTCCAGAATTTCTGCCGTACAAGTTTGAGAAGGTATGTCTGGGAGATTTATGAACTCATAATGTTTGTTTTTTCACAGTTACTGCTGAACTTCAGCTTCAGGTTTACTGCTCTTAATAAGTAAAGTATTGATCAAATGTTTCCTGATTTTTGGATTATAGTTTGACCTAACCTTGCTATTTAGATGAACAGTCTAATTTCGAACCTAAACATGGTACTTCCTAATAATGGTCATTCATCATCTTACTTATGAGACTTAAGCTGACAAAAATGATGAGCTGCCATTGTGAAACATCTCCACATCCTGGTTAAAAAAAAATATATATATATATATATATATATATATATATATATATATATATATATATATAGATAAAATATATATTTTAATTTGGGGATTCTTTGACATTCACTTATATTTTAGCAACCCTTTCCTTATTTCATACAGTGCATTTGTCTCTACATGTGGCACAACAATAAAAGTATAGATTAAACATAATTTATTATAGAAGGAACTATAATACATTGTTATAGTTTCTGGGTGTCAACAGTAACTTCATTAATTGTTCATTTATTTAATGGAGAATTAAATGATTGCTGTTTAAATGAGTCCTAAAATGTTGAATTCATTATATTTGCCGGCAGTATGTTTACATATAAATTACCTTTTATAGATTTTATTGTTAATTATATCCCAAAGTCTGTTAACATTGTACTTCAGAAATGGCAGTATATGATTTTATGACAAAACATATTTCTAGTGGAAATATCAGAAGGCAGTCTAAAGACATAATCCTTTAGAAACCTTATGTTTACAGTGGAGGGTGTATCTACTCAGTTTTGTTAAATGAGCCATTACCTCTATATATATATATATATATATATATATATATATATATATATATATATATATATATATATATATATATATCTTCATTTAGATGGGAGATGTGGAGATGGAGTAATCCTCAAACATCAAGATATAATTAATAGTTAAATATTACAATATAACAAGAATATATAGCACATTCATAGATTACCACTATTAGTGATGGGAAGGACGCAAATACACTATAACAAGGATGAAGAGGACATTCATAGCTTGTTGTTGTCAGTGACAAATATCTTACACAATCTGGGACTCTTTTGATTGGTCACTTCATTTTCTGTCAGCTATACCGATATAACATTGTTAATATTACAAAGAAAACTGCAGACTTGTCTCACACTTTGTGTAACTTTGGTAAAATAAAAAGAAAACCACAAGTGATAATGGAGCACTATATCACACAAAATGAACTTTAATCCACTGGTTTAGCCCTTTCAGCCCAAGAATTAGGCCTTCATCAGAACAAAGTGTTAAAAAACAGTCTCATTTTTATACCATTATCAATACACATCGCACCAATCAAATCTAATTTTACTTAAACTTACAGTTATAGATCATGTTCCATTGGGCTTTAATGGAGACAGAGATGGGGAACTAGATTTTAGAGATTTTAAATGGCAGGTTTTATTAGATGCATGCAGGGCACCAGGGCTTAACAATGGTGTCAACTATAAAGCTGTGTTGAAAAGAAAAGCTTATTACAACAAATGTAAATAGTTTATATGTCTGTTAGAAATGTATGCTTTATTTAAAATGCATTTTTATTTAAACACATTTTAAACAGTTTTTCATTAAGTTTAAGTAAAATGAGATTTGATTGGTGTGATGTGTATTGATGATGGTATAAAAATGAGACAGTTTTTTAACACTTTGCTCTGATGAAGGCAGTCTTGTGGTTTTCTTTTTATTAATATTACAGTTAAGAGGCAGGGTGTAAAGCAGGCTCAGACACAGTTACATATAAGGGTATTATAAGGTTTATATTTGAAGTATAGATGTGGGAGTGAGCAGTATCACAAAATAAGTCAATAAAAGATAAAAACTGCTGAGTAAAGCACTCCGGAATAACAGGAAACAATGCAAAAAGAGAAACAGGAGTGCACCAGTGGCTGAAAAAATCAAAAACTGCAACAATAAATGGTAAACTTGCTGCAGTTTTTGATTTTTTCAGCCACTGGTGCACTCCTGTTTCTCTTTTTGCAGTATCACAAAATAATGTGATAACGCAATTTGGTTTTGTGAAAGGTAGATCATGCCTGCTCAACCTGGTTGACTTCTTTGAGTCAGTCACCAGAGCTGTGTATGATGGCAAGGCAGTTCTTACAGCCTACCTCAATCTGGCCAAGGCCTTTGATACCATTCCCACTCAGGAATTATTGATACACTCACCAAACTAGGCATCAACCCCTATATCATGAGGTAGGTTGCAAATTGGATCACAGACAGAACACACAGTGTGAAAGTAGCAGACTCCAATTCAGACTGCCGAGCAATCATGAGTGGAGTCCCACAGGGATCAGTCCTGGGTCCTCTCCTGTTAGGCATCTACTTCTCAGAAGTCCAGGCCAAAATGGATGGACTCTGGCTGACCAAGTTCACAGACGACTGCAAGCTGGGAGCCATTATTAACTCCCCAAGTGATGTAGAAATCCTACAGAAAGGCCTCACTGAGACCAATGACTGGTGTTGAAATCATGGCCTTAAGCTTAAAGCCAAAAAATGCATCATCATCCCCTTTGGGAAAAATTCAGTTTCCACTAATTACCACATTGATGGGAGCCCACTGAACACTGAAGGTGTGAAAAGAGACCTGGGGAAACAAGTTGACAGCAACCTCTCGTTCGACCACCACATTGCCGCTGTGGTCAGAAAGTCCTTCTATGTGGCACATCTCATTACCAAGGATTTTGCATCCAGGAAGAAAGAGGTCATCATCTCTCTCTATGCTTCCCTCATTAGGCCAATCATCGAGTATAATGCCCCATTTGGCATGTACCACACTAGACACATGCAACAGCTGGAAAGGCCACAAAAGTACCTCACGAAGAGGATACTAGGCCTTAAACACATGTCGTACATGGACAGATTAAAAAAACTCCAGCTATTCTCTGTCTCATATTGTCTACTAAGAGGCAATCTCTGCTTGACTTACAAAGTCATGTCTGACCCAGCTCTGTTAGAAATGCTACATCTAAAGAAATCCCAATTCCTCCACACCACATGCTCCTGAGACCTCAACCTCATTACCACAATCAACAGAACATGCTGGAGGCACGGGTTCATAACCCAGAGACTGCCCATGCTCTAGAATAGACTCCCCACACATGTCAAGCAGAGCACCTCACTGGCCTTCTTCAAGAAAAATCTTGATGAGTGGATGGGAAATAGAAAGCTCACCACAGGGATCACTCCAGTGGCTCTTCTTCATAGAGGCACTGGGAACTATCGTCGGGCGTCACAAGGCCAGGGCACTTCTATGGGATAGGCTTGTAAAGGCTCCATGGCCATTAGCCTAGTACACACCTATGAACCTATATATATTGCTGGGAGATGCTAGTAGAGCAAGTCAGCTATTGGTGATGACTGTTTGCGGGGTATCAGATTCTGAAATAAAAGAAATGGTTTGACAATAAGGCAAGCTGAAGATAACAGAGGTATTTATCCTGGAGATGTACAGGAGCAGATCTACTGATTCAATAAGTAAAGTTATAATTGTGTTCTAAACAAGTTTGCATTCTGAGTGGATTTCAGTGGTATTGGGATGTGGTTCCATAGTTTATCTACACAGTTTGAATATAGACAGTTACTTGTAAGCTGATAGGTTTAAAGGTTCGCAGGTTGTTACTAAGTCAATGACTACTAGGACCCTTACAAGACTAGCCACGCACCCCAAACCATTTGGGTCCCAAATATCATGCGAGTCTGAATAGGGGGGGGGCTAGTAGGGAGGTAACTAAGGATTTGTGGAGGAGTGTTAGGATAATAGTTTTCTTATTTAGGATAATGGTTTTCTTATTGACAGCCTCTGCCCCATGGGGGCCAGACTGAGGCTAAACTTAAGATTTCCTATTCAGTTGTCAAGGTTTCATTTGAATAGGGCCAGGGATTAGCTCTATTTTACATGGATGGGGAGCCTATTCCATAGTGCAAGGATCCTTTGGGACACATATCTGTCTCTCCACCATGTACTGTTTATGTCACAAGCAAAGTTCAGATCCCTGGATCTACTGTTTCTGGTACTGGTTGTTTTGCTCATGTGCAACAGATCCATCAGGACTGGACTGTGACAGTCCCGTAAGCCAGAGAAAGACCTCCTCTCAGCAGCCTGTAGTAGACTGATTACTGAGACAGAGCCTTTAGATGATTAGTGTAGGACAGGGTATTCATGCCCTGAGCTCTCCTGGTAAGAAACCTTTGTGGGCATTCCTACTGTTGCAAGTGTCTAGTTAGATACATGCCAAATGGGGTATTGTATTCAATGACAGGTACAATAAGAATTATGATCTTCTTCATGTCCAAATAACTAAAAGAAAGTTCCAGTACTATATATATTAGCTAGCTATGGAACTTCGTGTATGACAAAACAAAGCCACAGCACCTATCTGCAGGAACTAGAATCACTCAGTATTAAATTCAGTATAATTTTTCAAGGTTATCTAAACTATCCAACTACAGACTGGGAAACCTACACCACCACTAGTGTACAAGAACACAGATTACTGGAGTTTGTCAATACTAATGTCCTGGAACAATTAGTCAGAGTACCCTCTAGGGGGAATACCATCTTGGATCTTGTCCTTACTAATATCGGTGCATCTTGCATCATCCCTTGCATATTTTTATTACTTGTTAAGTCTGACCATAAAACAGTCTCCTTTGAACTAAAAACCAGAGATCCCTTCCACTTTAGAAATTTCTTTGAGACAAATTATCTGTTCCTAAGAGATACATTGGTAAACTTCATATCCCCACCAAACCCAGTTAACTCCACTGAAAACACAGAAATGTACACCACCACACTATACCAGCATGTAAACAGCTGCATATACGCAGCAGTACTCCATCAGAATAGGTGCAGGCAAAAGTAGAAACAAACCTACTTGGTGAAACCATAATATCAATATGCGTTATAATAAAAGGAAGATAATTTTTACCCAAAGTAAGAAGAGTAATTCCCAAAATGTTAGAGCCCTTCTCACTAAAATAAACAAACAACTCAGCAGCTTAATAAAACCACCAAAGCTAATTCTGGGGCTAAAATAGCTACCCAAGCCAAAGACAGTCACAAAGCATGTTTTAAATTATGTTTGTAATCACAAAAGCACCACACAGAAACATACTGAGCTGATTGTGAATGATGTTACCTCCACGACGGCTGAAGATATAGTGAACCTACAGGCTAATAATTGTATCTCTAACTACCCCTCTCTCCCCTCCATCTGTCCATCAAGATATACCTGAAACTGGCACACCTCCAGCTATCACACAAGACCAAGTCCTAAAACTTCTATCAAAAGCTAAAGATATTGCATCAGTGGTTCCTAATAATATCTCTGGATGGATCTTAAATAGCATTAAGTATGATTCAGCCACATCCCTAACAACACTGTTCAATTTCAGCCTCCATTTTTGTACCCAGGGAAAGGAGAACAGCGATAATCATTCCCCTGCATAAAGAAGGACATTCCACAACCTCAGGCAATTACAGACTGATAAGTCTGACCAGCCTCATATGCAAAGCCATGGAAAGACTTATCATGGGATTAATTATTCAGGACATAGGGAACCTCAAATCCCTGGACCCATCTCAGTTTGGATTTGTAAAGGACAGGTCATGCTTACTCCACCTGGTGGATTTGTTTGAAAAGGTCACCAAAGCAATGGATAAAGGCAAAATGGTGCATACAGCTAACTCAACCTGGTCAAAGCTTTTTACACAATTTCCCACTGAGGCATAGTAGAAAAGCAAAATAAACTGGGAATAAACCCCTATGTCACCCAATGGGTTGCAAACTGGCTCACAGATAGGATGCGGGTAATCAAAATAGAAGAAGGTGTCACCACAAAGAGATCAGTCACCAGTGGAGTCCCCAGGGTTTTGTGCCAGGATCTCTCCTGTTTGATAAAAACCAGTACCAAAGGGCTGTGATTGACTTGGTTTGCAGATTACTGTAAGCTAAGAGCAGTCATTAGATCCCCAAATGACTTAGCCATCCTGCAGGAAGGTTTGTATCCAATAAATAAATCATGTCAAAAGCATGGTTTGAAGCTAAATGCCAAAAAATGCATTATTGTATCATTTGGGAAGTCGTCTATCCCAGAGAACAAATACATTGACAATACTCCCTTAAGAACTGATCCAGTTGTTCAGGATTTTGGAACTTTTGTGGAGAATGACCTTGCTTTTGACCAACATGTGTCCATTGTTGCAAGAAAGTCTTTCTATATTGCACAGCTTATTAACAAAGGGATTGTGTCTAAATCTAGGGATGTCATTGCCCCCTCACTCAGGCCTCATTATGGCAGTCATTGAATATAATACCCTCTTTGCCATGTATCTGTCCAGATATATGCAGTAACTGGAACACCCAGAGATAACTTTTTAAAAGAATACAATCCCTAAACAACATATCCTATATAGACTGACTCAAAGTCTTGTCAATATTTTCAGTGTCCTACAGACTGATAAGAGGTGACCTGTGTCTGGCATACAAAGCATCCTCTGACCCATTACCTATGGATTTATAGCACATCAGCAACTCAAATGGCATCAGAAATACTTGATCTAGGGATCTAAACCTCTTCTGCAACATCATCAGAACAGTTTGGATGGACAGGTATATTTTGCAGAGGATACTGCTGCTATGGAACAGACTCCCCATCCACATATAAGAAAGTCCACCCATGTCCATTTTCATAATTATTTTTATTTTTATTTTATTTTATTTGCTTTTGGTTAACCAGGATGGTCCATTGGGCCAAGTGAACCCATTTTCAATGGAGTCCTGGGCAGAAAAGCTCCGACAAAGAATACATGTTACAGAGATAAACATTACATAGCATACAAGGCATAACAAGGTATAGTTTACAATCGGTAAAATTATAAACAAAAATAAAATAAAAATTAACAAATTCTACCCTTTTTTTTTTTTTTGTTATTGAAGGAAATCAGGATGATAGATGATATTAAGAAATTGATTATGAGTAAAATAGATGAGGTGAGGGTGATAAGAATACAGGAAGTGGAGAATGCTTATGTGGGGTGGGAGCAGGAGCATTCCCATGTGGATGTAAGGTAGGAATGAAGTGATTTTTTAAAGGTTGGAAGGCTAGTGATGGTGCGAATGGGGGGAGGGAGAGAGTTCCATAGTCGAGCTAGGGGAAAAAGAGAGGAGGTTATGTCCTAGGGGGCAAAGGGGTCTGTAGACTTCTATTAGGTTTTGATTAGTAGATCTTAGAAGTCTTTGAGTCTGGTGAATTTTAAAGGTAGTAGATAGGGAGGGACAGAGGGATGCTTGGAAAATGAGTTTGTGTGCATATGTGAGTTGGGTGTAGGAGAGGTGGTTGGGAAGTTCGAGCCAATTTAGTTTATGGAGTGGTGCGCAGTGATGTGTTGAAGCTTTGTTACTAGTGATGAATTTGGCTATTTTGTTGTAACAGGTAGATAGTTTAGTTTTGATAGATGATTGCAGATTAGTTAAAAGGGGGGCACCATATAGGAGAGAGGGTAAGAGAAATGTGGTAGAGAGAGTGCGTTTGGTTGCTGATGAGAGGAATCGCTTGTGTCAATAGAGCAGGCCTAGTTTTTGGTGGGTTTTTTAATGTTTATGAGTAGATGGGACTCAAATTTAAGTTTATCGTCGATTTGAACTCCTAGTAGTTTGGTTTCAGATACCAGTTCAAGTGGAGTATTATTTTGAGTATTATTTTGACTGGTGATGGAGAATAGTTGTCTATCAAAAGTGTCATATGCAACTTAGATCTATGGATGGGAAACAGAACATTTACCCCAGGATTAACTCCTGTACTACTAATGAACAGAGGCAGATCATAAATGCTTTATCCTATGCATGGGTACCACTCAAATTACCTAAGACATGATCCCAGTTATTCTTATTAGGGACAATATATAATTATTAACCATGGGATGGGTAAGGACAATTTATAACCAAATGTGATTGGTTATTTCAATCACAAAAAGAGAAATTAACTTGGCTTAAAATATCCTGAAAGGGCAGTAAGCCTAGTCCTTACCTATGAACCTGTAACCTAAGGGCCAAATAGAATAGTATTATAACTTCCTTGGACCTGGATGCTGTACTCTTACCTAAAAGTTGGGCAGCATAGAATTATTTTCTTACTATCTTAGCTATGTGTTGGTCAAAGGCCAGATTGTTGTCTGCATATGTTCCCAGATACCTTACTACTGTGCTGACTCTTATAGGTGTTTTATCAATGGAGTAATTAACCTGGGTTGACAGTTTCGCAAAGGACATTATAATGAAATTTTTGGAATTGAGTTTTAGGCCATGGCTTTTGCACAAGTCATTTTTGTCTGTGTTAAATCCTCTTGCAAGATGTTGGTGTCTTGGGGAATCTAAAACAGTTCCCAATTTTCAGTCACCTGTGAACTTGGTGAGCCAGAGTCATTGAATGTTAGCCTTGATGTCTGAGAAGTAGATGACAGACAGCAGCAGACCCAGCATGGTGCCCTGGGGTACTCCACTAATGACTGATCTCTTGGTAGAAGTGTTTTCACTGATCCTGATATTTTAGGTCTTGTCTGTCAGCCAGTCAGCAATCCAGTGAGTTATGAAGGGATTTATGTCTAGCTCAGAGAACTTGTCAATAATGCCTGAGTGGGGTATTGTACTGATTGCCTTGGCTAGGTCAAGTTACATGGTATGCACTGATTTACCCTCACCCATTGCCTTGGTGACTCTCTCAAAGAAGACTACCGGGTTAAGTAGACATGGCCTTCCATTAGCATAGCCAAACTGGAATGGGTCCAGTATCTGAAGGTTGCCAATGTCCTTGTTTATCATTTCCATGATAATTCCTTCCATGATTTGCATATTAAGCCTATTACACTAATGGGTCTGCAGTTTCCTGTGCCAGTAGCCAGTTTCAAGGCTGTAGTTGAAGAATACCTTAAGTGGTCCTGATAGGTTCTGTTTTAGACTGTTCAGTGGGCAACAGGGGATGTTTTTGTGACCCATGGAGGCAGTGTTCTTGTCTTTAGTGAGTGCTGCCAGCACCTGATCCCTACTAATAGTTGGGGGTAGTATTTTGGAAGGAATTTCACCTAGTGGAGCTGGGGGGAGTGGGGTTGAATATTGAGCTGAATTTACCAGCCAGTAGATTTGTTATGTCATCCTGACTGGTGAAGGTGGTACCATTTACTATCAGTTCAGCACACTGATGCATGTTACCTTTAAGGTTCTAGACGTAGATGAAGAAGGCCTTGTGATTGCCTGAGTCTGTGAGGCTATCCTGATCTTGTAGTTGCCTTGGTGGATATTAGACTTCTTAGTTTCTTGTTTAGTATTACATTATTTGGTTATTGTGATTAGTGATTTATTCTCATAGGACATTGGGGGAGTTATTAAGGAATGTGCTGGATGGTATTGGGTGAGCACCATAGCTAACAACTTCTTCACAAGCTAACATTTTGTTTGTACAAGAATTTGAGAAATTCAGATAGTCATATCATAAAGGATGTGTGTCAACAGCAACTTAATAGTGTTGTGTAACCAAATGTACCAAATTTAATGTGTCATACATACATGAATATGAAGGGGAGAGTTATATATGGGGTGTAATTTTTTTTGTGGGACAGGTGTCCTTTTCTTTTTCTATGAGAGTAGAAAGGTCACACAGACAAACCAATTAGTAAAAACTACAAGAAAAACCTACCCAAGCTAGAGTTTTCACTGTATGATTCCGTAAACCTCCTGTAATAGAGACCCATAGGATATATGCAAATGACCCCTTAAGGGCATCAAGTGTTTCAGCTATATGGGTTATGAATGTCCATCATGTTTTACTTTTTTCTTTTTCTTTGTGAATCCATTCGGGCCAGTAGAGCCAAACCCCACTAACTGTGGACATGCATGTTTCTGCCTTCTTATGACTTCATCAGCACAGCATAAGTGGACTGTTTGGCTGTACTCTAGAAACACTGGGTCTTCACATCCAGCTGATATCCATAACCATTAAGGCATCTACAAAATATCCAAACCAAAGATTAGAAAGGTCACACAGACAATCCAGTTAGTAAAAACTACAAGAAAATCCTAGCCACGCTAGAGTTTTCACTGTGTGGTGGTTGTAAACTGGTTCTATGCAGATATGCATTTTTCCTGGATGGTTTTATATACATGGTAGTGGCTATATCACCAGTATGAGCTTTATTTAAGGTTATGTCAAGGAAATAAATTGTATGAAAGGATACTTCACATTTAAATCTTAAAAATTCAGTAGTTGTAGAGATGTATGACTCAAATTTCCTGAATTCTTCTAATGTACCTTCCCATAATAAAAAATGGTTATTCACAAACCTTTTTATAAAATTTTACATTTCTGAGATAGGGATTATCTTCACTGAATAGGTGTTGTTTCTCCCACTGTTACATTACAATGTTGGCATAGGTGTTGGTGACTGGGGTAACCATCGCCACACCTCTTGCCTGCTTATAAAACTTATTTTGATATAAAGAGATCTTATTGGTAAGTATAATGTCCAGTAGTTCACAAAAGATATTAATGTGATACTGTGTATAATCAGGGAATTCAAATAAATGTTGTTCAACAAATTTAATACCTAGCCCATTGGGAATAACTATAAACAATGAATCTACATCTAATATCACAAGGAAACAATCTTTTGCTGAGTGTAACTTAGGCCATTCTGATAAATGAAAAATGAAATCAGCTGTGTCCTTAATAGCAGTACCTGTTACATGTAAATATTTCTTACACTGGTTATCAGGGTAGCTCGATAAGGGTTCCGTGGCATATCCTCTTGTTGATGCTACTGGCCTAAGTGGGGGAGATACAAGAGATTTATGGACTTTAGGTATGCCATATATAACAGGTACAATAGGACTATCAGTTCTAAAGTACTGGTATAATTCTTCTCCAATACGTTTGTCCATGAGCATATTTTCTAGTTTTTTGGAGATCTGCTTAGTTAACTGATTCACCAATTGTTTATGTATTTGCTCATAATCCGAGGTAGCTAGCACAGAAAGCATTTGATTGTTGTAGTAGTAATAAACACAGTACCTCCACCTTTGTCTGCTGTTTTTTTGACTATGTCTTAATTTGTAATAAAATTCTTGACCACCTGTATCTCTGATGCAGTCAAGTTAAAGTATTTATTTTGCCTGTCAATGCAGAAATGTTTATCTAGCTCTTTTTCCACTGATTTTTCAAAGGTCAAAGCAAAAGTATTGCTAGGTGGTATAAAGGCACATGAAAGTTTAAGTATATCCAGTGGAGCATTGTTCTCTTTGAACAGAATCTTAAGATTAAGAGAATGTGCAAAATATTTAAGTTGTAGTAACATTTGAGCAATATCCATTTGAGTGCAGGGTACAAACATTTTAGATAGAAGTGACAGTTCGTCCGAATTTAAAGTATAAGAAGATGAATTTATTAACGTTGATCTTTTGTGCGTTGGGACTTCACATGGCTCCTGGTTATGGGTCTCCTCTTGTTGTTCATGTTGTTCCTTCTCTGTCAAGGTTTCCAACATGGGGAGGGGGTCTGTTACTAGATTTGTAAAATCCTAGGATCCAAAGCAGCAATGTTTTCAGCATCTACTATAGTTATTGTCTGTTGCACTTCACACTGCATAGGTTTGGTGGGTGTGTCATCAATGATCAAAAGTTGTACATTCATTACAGGTTCATCACTCACCTCTGTTACTTCTGCAGAGAACATACTAGCCTGGAATTGTCTGTGCTTGATGCTCACAGTTGCCAGCCAATGCATGTGTAAACAAAGCCTTTTTAGTTTGCATGCATCAATTATACTCTTTGTATCTGCATAGCTCTTAATTTAAGTGGTGAGTATATGTGCAATTCGCTACATCTTGGCCAGTGCTATGGCATATTGTCCATGCACCCACCTCCACCTACCATGATAGTCCCCAGCTGTTGGTTCCACATCTGATCCCTCTTCATGTGTGTCAGCTAGCCCTGTATGTGGTACCGGGAAACGCAGTCTCTGTCATAGAGCACCCTGCTGTAGCTGTTTTGCAAGTATAATGTAATGTAAGAATGCACAAAACAGTTAGTATTTTTGGCAGAGGTGGTGGGTTATACTGCAGGTCAATTCCTGATGTATTCAGAAATCATAACTGTGATTTGAGTATGCCAGATACACATTCTATGATATTTCTAGTCTGTACATGTGCAGTGCTGTAACCTTGCTCAGTGGGGTTATTTGGGTTTCTCATAGAAGTCAAGAGCTAATGTTCTAGTGCATATCCTGTATTCCCCACTAGATGCCCTTGTGGGAATCTTCCCTTGAAACCCATAGGTACAGGTCACAGGTGTGCCATATGTGAAAGTCATGGAAACTGCCAGAGTGGCCTGCACACATATTATAGATACCTTGTGCATTACAAACCACCTGGCAATTGATATAGTGATACCCTTTTCTGTTCACATACCTCCTTCCCAGTTCACCAGGTAGGGGCTTTTATTTCAATGTGGGCACTGTCTATGGCCTCTAGTGCCTTGGGGAAATGGACTATGGCATAGAAATGTTTCATAGTTGTAGCTGTCTCCTCTGGAGTACATGGAAAACAGATATGCTCCCCAGCATGTTGCAATGTTACATTGAGGAACTGGTAGAGTATTCTTGGGCAGAGGCCTGTGAAACCCACACTGTGTTCTCTGTAGGTCACCAAAGAGTCCCTGTAGCTAGTACATGTTAAGCTACACATACCGTAGTTTCCACTGGGATGGGTTTTCCACAATTCCCACAAAGACTCACTTGAAGACAGTAGATATCCACAATTTCTTGCATAGTATCGCTGTCCACCCGGAAGCTCTCTAGTATTTCTATTTCATGTAATCCTTGATAGGTCATACATGATGGGTCATACATGGTCTACACACTCTATGTCTTCTAAGGCAACAGCTGGCAGCAGCGACAGCACTTTGTATGATAGCCTTTTGAAGATACAGGTTTATAATAGCTGCAACAATCCCTATTTTTTTAAGTTTTCTTAAGCTGTAATTTAGCATGTATTTAAATTCAGAGCTAAAGTGAGTGTGACATGTTCACAATTGTTTTATGTTTCTGAATTGCTCCACTATGATTTTTTGCTTCATTAACATGCAGCATAGCTGATTATATGATCACTCGAGTGACCCATACGAGCGACCTCAACCTGGTCTGTGACATCAATAGGATTTGTTGGCGGGACAGATTTGTGTCCCAGAGACTCCCCCATCTGTGGAATAGACTCCCTCTCCACATCAAGCAGAGCACCTCATTATCCCTTTTTAAGCACAACCTAGATAACTGGATGGGAAACAGAAAATACACCCCTGAGATTCCACCTGTGTCCTAGCTAGACAGGGGCTTTAGGTGCTGACTTGTCTAAACATGGGCTAAACTCTTGGCTAGACTTATAAAAGCTTCAGGGCCAATAGCCTAGTAAATTCCTATGATCACTAGCATATTTTGCTGCTAACCCTTGTTTTGCAGCTGCCTGCAATGTGTCCTGCTGTTTCCTAAATCACAAACTTCTTAGCAGCTGCTGCTTATCATGCATGTGAGCTTAGTAGGTTGTGCAGGCATTCATGTATCTGGGCCTGAGTGAAAGGCTCTTACTGAATTATTAAGTTTAGGTTGCATGTGAGCTTAGTAGGTTGAGCAGGCATGCATGTATCCGGGCCTGAGTGAAAGGCTCTTACTGAATTATTAAGTTTAGGTAGCATGTGAGCTTAGTAGGTTGAGCAGGCATTCATGCATCCGGGCCTGAGTGAAAGGCTCTTACTGAATTATTAAGTTTAGGTAGCATGTGAGCTTAGTAGGTTGTGCAGGCATTCATGTATCTGGGCCTGAGTGAAAGGCTCTTACTGAATTATTAACTTTAGGTTGCATGTGAGCTTAGTAGGTTGAGCAGGCATTCATGTATCCGGGCCTGAGTGAAAGGCTCTTACTGAATTAAGTTTAGGTAGTAACCTTTCAAAAAGTTTTATTTAATTCTAGTGCATTATACACATCCTACTAAGTCCATCCATTGGGAAACTAATTAAATAGCTAAATACACTGTGCATAACACATCCATTACTGCTGCATAGTAGTAAATCCTGTCACTGGCATGTGGTATCACTATTATCTAGTCCTCTATCAGTAGTGTGAGTTTATATGCATATAGTTTATTGATGAACATAACAATATGTGCGTGTTGCCTAGGCTGATGTGGCCGAGGTGCTAGGAGTTTTATTTGTTAATATCAGTGAATATTGTGCTGTTTCTTACTGCTTCAATGCAGTGAAAATAAAACAGATTTTTATCTGTGTGCCAGAAGTGTTTGTTGGTGAAACAAGAATCGTATTTTTACTATTGTATTCCAGTGGAATTTCTTGACTTCTATTTGGCACGGGTGCTGCTGGCTTTTTGGTCATGGTGGTACAATAATTTTCTTCATAAGTGGTTACAACAGATAGTACTATGTCTCCATATTCACAAGAGGGTGGCTATGAACTAATTTTGGTAAAGATCATAGTGTATCTGCTATGTTTAATTTAAAGTGAGGATGCTATTTATTTATTTAATTTTATTTATTTATTTATTTATTTATTTATTTATTTATTTTTATTTACCAGGGGATAGCACTGATCAAATCTATCCATTTTCAGGCTCAGCCCAGGTAACATGCAAAGTAAACGCAGTAAAGTGACAATAAAGCTATAATTAAAGTATACAGTATAGTGAGTTAACATAACGGGTATGTAATAATAGGTGCACATATTTACAAAATGGTTTAAAAACAAGTAGGACCAGCAGTGAACAATGCATAATACAGGTGAGGTAAATGTAGTCCAATCAAAAACTGGGCATACTATATACAAGTATGGAGTAAAAGTTTAGAAATGAAGATAGTAGAAATTGTAGAATAGTAAAAGCTGCAAAAGAAGAGCTAATAACAGCAGAATGTAGTGTTTGGTATATTGTAGGGAATGGATGGGGCAGGTGGAGAAACACTGGGAATGAGTTTATATTATAAAATGTATCGGGGATTAAACTGCCCAATGTTTTCTGAGATTAATGTAATATCTCAACCAAGGGAGTTAAATGGCATGGCCTGTGTTCTGATATGTGCAGTTATATTGTCCAGTTAGGTATTGTATGAACCAAACTCTGAATTGTTTGCAGTCTGTGATTACACCATTGTTTCCCTGTAACTGCCTTTTTTTCATTCTAGCATGGTCCATGTTAATTGGGAAATGCCAATCTTGCCCACCCATCTATGTTACACTGCCAAAATAACAGTGATGATGAGCATAATAAAATTCTAGCAGGGGCACAGCATCAGAATTAAGTTATCCAACTATTCATTAAAACTTGGAACTCCAAGACAAGACTGAAATATTTTCATCCAACCTACAACTCCAAGACAAGACTGAAACATTTTTATCCAGCCTATCCTGCTAAATCATCTTATCTCCAAAACCAGGAAAAAACAAATCATCAGATACAGCCTATTGACTTTGCCTTGTGTATAAAATTATTTGCAGCTTTTCTACCCATGACTCTGCTTTTGCCCAGCCAGACTATCCCAGTAAAGAGATATAAATAAATTTGTGGAGAAATTTCCAATCAAAATTTTTAAAACCTGTTATTTTTGTGGTATAGTAAGCGATATGTTTTATAAAAATAGTATGTACCTAGTTGCAGATAGCTGAATAATTCTCCCTGCCAATCTCATAGGAACTGTAGGGCAAACAGAACATTGGCATCAGGCACCAACGTTTAGGACATGCTAAACCTTAAAAAAAGGTTGACAATTTGTAAGCTGGCCACTAATAGACAACTGTTAACATTTCAAATTCCTCTATTTTTTAAAGGTAATCTCCTTTAAAAGAAAACTGAAAGTTAGTCAGCTTCTGTATAAGTGATCTTAATGACAGCTTGTAAGCTTTCAAACTTGTTTTACTAGACAGGAGCAGGAAGGGCAGCAAATGGATATGTTGCACAAAGTATTAAGGAGTCCAAAAGAAATTAGAACATATCAGTTAAGGTTAATCATCTGTGAAATGAGGGGATTGAGCTAGGAACTAAACCTTCAATTTAAGGGGTAAAATAAAACATTTCAAAGCTTTACTGGAAAAAGTTCACCCAGACTCTACCACAGCTTGCTGTGAGGGAAAGGTTAGTTTGCTTTTGATTTCTTGAACTTTGTATTACTTTATTGACTTTCTCTATTTTGCATACTGTAATTTGTTTTCTTTACACTGCTTTACTTGTATTCTGCTTTTAATTGCATACTAAAACTTGAAAAGGGACCACAGCTGTGTCTCTTATGAGTCAGCCAGAATTTTTTTCTACAGTTCCACCCTGTTACTGCTGTGTTTTTAAACACCACTGTCTTTCTAGTTGCCTGTCCCGTATGTTAATTTGACCATATATCTCATTCCTTCTCTCCTTTCACTGGCTTGTGTAAGTAAGCACACAATTATCATTTTGTGAAATCACTCACCTTCAACTATTTAAATTTATTGACCATCCCACTGTATTCCATACTACCAGACTGCAAAAGTGCCCACCCCCTTTCAATCTATCTTACTCTTTTAAAAATAGTGGCTCACCACTTAGCTAAAATTTAAGTTACACAGTTTCATATCTAACTGCTTAGTGCACACTGCAGTGTTTAGGATATTAAACACTGCAGTGTGCACACTGCAGTGTTTAGGATATTAAACCATTTATTTTCATTTTACCTTTAAACATCTATTGCAAGACCACCAGTTATTGGAAAGCCCACATTCTACCTCTCAGTATTCATCTTGGGATTAGTGTGTCTGTTTTATACTGGTGAAAGAAGGAGTACATGAACATTATTTCCTAGAAACTACTGATCACTAGAAAGCCTAAAATAAGAAGTTATGTACCTACCATAACGTTCCATGTTAGTTGTCTTCTTCTCGCCTTCTTTCTTGCTGGATGGGTTCGGAGCCGATCCTCGGCTCCGACTCGGCCAATACTAAAGCTCGAGAGCTAATTCCACCGGCTCGAGGCTCCCCTATATCTCACAATGCTAGGCGGTAACTACTCAGATCTCGTTTGATAGCTAGACCAAGCAATTCTAGTCTCCAAAGTATGGAGAAGGGTAACCCACCTCTATATAAACCAGAGTGTAAGGTATCCCAGACCTAACAAAAGGGGAAATAGAGGTGGTAGAATGTGTGGGAATGAAACTCTTCCAGAGGAAGATCACAAAATGAATTCCTATCGGTCTGTCCAGGCTTGGGGGAAGGAGGGTGGGACGCAAGAAAGAAGGTGAGAAGAAGACAACTAACATGGAACGTTATGGTAGGTACATAACTTCTTAATGTTAAGTTGTCTATCTCGCCTTCATTCTTGCTGGATGGGACCGCGTCCCTAGCACCTTATCCCGGGTGGCCTATCGGAACAGACTCTTGAGAACAGTGGAGCCAAAGTTGGCACGGTTTCTGGAGACCATGTCCAATTTGTAATGTGAAATAAAGGTATGAGGAGAAGACCAAGTGGCTGCTGCACAAATGGAATCTATTGGCAGCCTGTCCTGAAAAGCTACGGTTGTAGCTAATGCCCTAGTTGAATGAGCTCTAGGTCTTGAAGGTAGTTTTTAATGTCTGATCTCATAGATGAAGGTAATTGTAGAGGTGAGCCATTCCCTTCTGCATATGATAGAAAAAGCTGATCAGATTCCCTGAATTGTTTAGTCCTGTCTAAATAATATCTAAGTCGGCGGTGAACATCCAGAAAATGTAGCTTTTGTTCCGACCTGTTGGAATAGTTAGGGGAAAAAAACGGGGAGATCAATTGTTTGGTTTAGGTTTGTTTGAGGGGAAACCTTAGGTAAAAAGGATGGATTAGTACGGAGGGATACCCTATCTTTGTGAAACACTAAGTAAGGAGGGCGACTGCACAGAGCATGGAGTTCAGATATCCTTCTCGCTGAAGTTATGGCTACTAGAAAAAGTGTCTTCCATGAAAGCATCTTCAGGGAACATGAAGCCGCTGGTTCGAAAGGAGGAAGGATTAAGGATGCCAGAACCAAGTTCAAGTCCCATTGAGGCGGGGGACCTTTGATTGGAGGTTTGAGAAGAAAAACGCCCCTTAAAAAGGCTTTGCAGAGCTTGTGAGCCATGATGCTAGACTCTGAGACACCTACATGATAATTAGATATAGCAGCCAACTGAACTCTAATGGTAGATGAAGAAGAGCCTAAATGAAAGAGTTCTGCTAGAAAGTCTAGAATAGACTGGATAGGTGCAGTGAAGGGATCTATATTTTTTGATGTTGCCCAAAAGGAGAAGCGTTTCCATTTGCTATTATAAATCTTCGGGTAGAAGATTTATGAGAGGCTATCAAGATATCTCGGACCGGCGAGATATTAAGGGAAGCCTGGCTAAGGTCGAATCGGAGAAACCACGCTGTGAGGTTGAGAGAATGAAGAGATTGGTGCAGCTGGCCCGATTGGTGGGTCAACAGATCTGGCACTGGGTCCAGATGCCAAGGCTGCTCCAAAAGGTAACGATGAAGGAACGGAAACCATATCTGTCGAGGCCAGTAAGGGGCAATGAGGATCATTGTCACTCTCAAGGCGATGGCTTTCTGAATTAGTTGAGTTATCAGTGGAAAAGGGGGAAAGGCATACAGAACTCCCCGGGGCCAATTGTGGACTAGAGCATCTCTGGTGGGATGGCCTGGTAATGGGAAGAGAGTGTAGAAGTCGTGACACTTGCTGTTTTGGGGAGTAGCAAAAAGATCGCAGCAAGGCTGGCCCCATCGTTGGAACACTTCTTCCAGTACTGATTTCTTCAGAGACCACTCGTGGGGCATGAGAATTGCCCTGCTCAACTTGTCTGCAATCACGTTGGATTTCCCGGGAATGTGCATTGCTACCAGAAAACGCTGACAAGAGATCGCCTATTGCCAAAGTCTGAGTGCCTCTCGACATAAGGGGTATGATCTGGTTCCGCCTTGTTTGTTGATGTACCACACTACAGACATGTTGTCCGTCTGAATTGCAATAGTCCCTGTGGGAAGAGAGTCGTGAAAGGCTTGCAATGCTAAAAGCACTGCTCTCATCTCTAAGACATTTATGTGAAAATGGCACTCGAAAGGTTGCCACGTGCCCTGGACTGTCCTGCCCTGATAATGCCCCCCCCACCCGATCAGGGAGGCGTCTGTTGTCAACGTGGTGACTGGGGGGTGGGAGAGTGAAGGGTCTTCCTTGGAGAACCTGAGGTGATGTTATCCACCAAGACAATTGATTCTTGAATGATTGAGTCAACAATATGGTGCGGGACATCGGGAGCTGTTGGAAGGACCATTGAGTAAACAGCATCCATTGGAGGATCCTCATGTGGAAGCGAGCTAAGGGGAGAAGGGGGATAGCTGCTGCCATGAGTACTAATACCTTCAAAACTAGTCTGGCTTTGACTTTGTTGCATTGTAAGAGAAGGTAAACTTGTTTGTGGATGTCTGACACTCTCTGCTCTGTAAGTCTGGCTGAAAGATTGAGTGTGTCTAATGTGGCGCCTATAAAGGTAATAGACTGACAAGGCGACAAGGCAGATTTTTCAAAATTTATTGAAATGCCTAGAGCTTGGCAAGTTTGGATAGTGAAGTCTCTGGACAGAAGTAGTTGATGTCTGGTGGTGGCAGTAAGGAGCCAGTCGTCTAAATATGGAAACACCTGGAATCCTTGACGTCTCAAGTGAGCCACGACCACTGCCATGCATTTGGTAAACACTCGGGGGGCTGTAGTGAGACCAAAGGGCAGGGCTCTGAATTGATAGTGACTGGCTCCCAGCCTGAAGCGGAGAAATCTCCTGGAGCATCTGTTCATCTTTATATGGTAGTACGCGTCCTGAAGATCTATCGAGCACATCAAATTGTCCTGACCCAAGAAGGGTAGAATGGACTGTAGCGTGACCATCCGGAATATTGTTTTTCTGACATACTTGTTTAAGTTGCTGAGATCCAGTATGGGTCTCCAGTCCCCTGTTTTTTTTGGTACCAAAAAGAATTTGGAGTAGATTCCGGATCCTTGTTGGTCTGCTGGGACTGATTGGATAGCTCTTTTTGATAGCAGCTTTGAAATTTCTAGTGCTGCTTGTTCCCTTAGACTGGGTGGAATGTCTGGAAGGGATCCTTTGGGTTGGGATGGAATGTGAATAAAGGGGATTTTGTAACCCTCGGATATGATCGACTGTACCCATTTGTCTTGTGTAAGGGAAAGCCAGGCTTTTGGGTACAGGGATAATTTTCCCCCGACTGCCTCCGAAGGTGGACAGCCGGGCAGCACCTCAGGGATGCTGAAAGGGTTTATCAGAGAATTTTTCTCTGCTACCCTGGTTTTGCGGACCTCTTCTGCCTCTAGGGTGGCGTCTATTGTTATTCCCCCCTCTGCCTCTAGAGGGGAATCGACCTTGTGCGTCAGATGAGACTCCCTGGGTTTGTTTGCGGAACCACATCTTTCCTCCCCTCTGACCTTTGGGATAAGGCCTAGAAGGGGTAGAAAAACGGACTCCCATGGCAGAGAGAGTCTTACCTTCCACCTCGCACCTAGTCAATGTATTCTTCACCTGAGGACCAAACAAGGATGATCCATCAAAGGGGGAATTGGTGAAGGATGCCTTGAAAGGGTCCGCAAAGTTGCACAGCCGCATCCAGGCATGACGTTGTAGGGCAACGCCTGTGCCTGCGGCTCTACTCACCCCATCTGCAGCATATGAGATAAGCCACATGGAGGAGTTAACGATGGAGTTCAGGGTTACCAACTGGGAGTTCATTTTGTCTTGGAACCCCTCAGCTGTTGGATCCTTTACCTCTTCACTCATATCCTTGAGTAAATCTTTCTGGAGACGAGTGAAGTGACATAAGTAGTTCAGCGACCGCATTGAAAAGGTCGCTGATGAGAACATCCACTTACCGTACCTGTCCATGGTCCTAGATTCCTTATTAGGAGGATGGACAGGTACCGAAGGATCGTCTAACTCCTTCTTAGTGGCTGCGGCCACCACCATGGCATCAACCGGGACGCCTTTAGATAAAAAATCTTTATCTCTAGGGGCAGTAATAAACTTAGACGGCCTCCTTGGGGTGGGTTCCACTGAATCAGGAGCTGTCCAGGCCTTCCTTGCCAAAACTTCCATAAGGAGGTCAAAGGGAGGGGACACCCAGGAGGTAGAAGGGCGAGAGCCGAACGCCTCAAGGTACACTCACTCATCCTCTGAAGGGTTAAGGGCTGGCCAGTTCCCCCTCTGTTTCAGGATCTCAAGGATGTCAGCAAAGGAGACATCCTCAGAGGGGGATCGAGAGGAACCTTCAGATTCCTCTAAGTCAGTGTCAGAGGTGATAGACTCAGGGGAGTCAATGTGCTTCCTCTTGCACTGCCTCTTCCTAGGGGGTTCTCCTACCAGGTCAGGAGAGGCCTCGGAAGAGGAGGAAATTCCCAATGGGGAAACTTGAGGAGTTGGCTCTCTGCGGTCTGAAGCAAGGGTGTGGGTAGAAATCACCGCAGGCATTGATGATGGAGGGGCTGACGGAGCCAACTGTGGGGCAGACACTGGTTCTAGCACGCTCCGCATGACCTCGAAGGCACCCCTATCGGGCAAGGCCAGAGGTCCTCGCTCCGAAGAGACCAGGACCCCCCCCCCGGCACCAACAGGGACGGCTCTGAGACCGATGTCGGAGCCGAACTCACCAGCGCCGAAGCACCGAGAGGGAGAGCGGGATCGGACAAGGGTCCGATGCCACTCACCCCCTGAGAGCCGACGAGGGAAGCTTGGCGCCAAGATCCCTCCAAAGAGGAGATTGAAGCAGACGACGGAGCCAAAAGGGAAGGTATCAGATCCGACACACCGACAGTCATGGCTCCGATGAGCCCCGGCTCCGAGCTCAAAGGAGTTGGAGGAGGAACACATTGAGGGACAGAAATAGCCACTGGCTGATGAGTCGGGCTATGAAGCATTTGGGCCAGCGCCTCAGACTTGAGAAGTCTACTCACTACCCTTTGCAAATCGTGGTCAGATAGTCTGGAAGACCATGAGGAATGTGATCTATGGCTCCGCTCTGAAAGAAGAGGGGACCCTGGTGCCGAGTGAACGGAGCCAATGGAGGGAGACCTAGATCTTTTTCTTAAAGGTTGCTCCAATAAAAGTATCGGAGCCAACTGAGTCTTATCAGCCTCGGCTCCGGCAGGAGCTGAGGTAATAGTATGAGGCTTGGAAACATCGGCTCCAGCCAGAGCCGATGTCGAAGCAGTTTTGATGCTTCCAGAGGACGGCTCTGAAGCCGGAGCCAACTGTCTGGAAGTCTTAGAAAGCTTCCCCCACACAGACTGGGTCGGGGGGCTTCAGGCTTTAATAAGCCACGCAAAATCAATTTATTTTTGCGTTCCTGCAGGACTCTAGGGCTGAAACCATGGCACATAGCACATGAGTCCTGCAGGTGCAAAGGTCCCAGGCAATACACACAAGAAGTGTGACCGTCTGTCAGAGACATTTTCTGACAGCACGAGTCACACTTCTTGAAGCCTGAGACCTTGGAGTCCTTAGACATAGTAAAGGCCTAAGTAATAAAAACACTCATACACACACACACACAGGCCTTTAAGAAAATATAAAATTCCAGTCACACTAAAGGACTAGGAGAAGTAGGGGAAGGGGCCTAAGGCCTAAAGTTAAAGGGGAATAAAGGGAGGGATTATGGGCAAAAGAGGTGAATTGATTCAAGGAAAAGATAATAAAAACTAACAGTTATACTAAGAAAGTAATAGGGGTCTAAAGATTGTGAAAATAGAATAATTTTTCACTAACCTGCCAGAGCCGGTAGAAAAGCACCTCGTCAGCTAAGCAGCAAACAAGATCTGAGTAGTTACCACCTAGCATTGTGGGATATAGGGGAGCCTCAAGCCGGTGGAATTAGCTCTCAAGCTTTAGTATTGGCCGAGTCGGAGCCAAGGATCGGCTCCGAACCCATCCAGCAAGAATGAAGGCGAGATAGACAACTTAACATACTGCTTTATAGTTGACAGCTTGGAATCTGCGCTTACATTCTGGTCCTGTTGATAGAAGGAGCATAGTGCATACATTCTGGTCCTGTTGATAGAAGGAGCATAGTGCATTGATTCCTGACTGTTTCTGGTTGGGGAGTGAGTGTCTGTGCTTAACATGCTTGATTCATCTGGTTGCTATTCAAAGCATCTACCAGGGAAAAGGCTACAAGCCTACAGACTCTAGCATTGTCTGGGACAAGACTGTAGATCATCAAACAGGCTGTGGCCTGCTTATCATCTTGGGATTGCTGCTAACATTTTGCTTCTGGTGAGAGAAGAGCTAAAGGAACATTGTATTCCAGCAGAGTGATGTTGTATGAGGCCAGCATTAGTAGTAGCCATACAGTAACCATTCATGCAACTTCCCTCTTTTTATTATTCTTAACAAGCTAATTCTCTGTTTTCAGTAAGTACTGCTTGATTTGTTTCTAACTTCAGAATATCTGCCTAAATACTACATCCTTAAATTTTCAGGGTCTAAGTATTAGTTTCCCCTCAAGTGTTTGGCAGTACTCTGTACAGACTCAGACACCTTGAGTGACATTTTTCCTGTAAAAGCACAATTGAAATTTCTCTGATACCTAGTTGCACACAGAACAACTAGTTTGCAGTGACACGCACTATTCCCATAGTTGCAAACTGGATATTCCTGACAGTGATTAATATTCTCACTCAAACTGTCTAATCAATAAAAAAGGATCTGTTGACATGGATATGAACTTTCATACTGTCTCTGTTACTGGCTTGGTAGATATGGGCATCCTGAGGTAATGTAGAAATTGCCTCATGTTGACTGACAAACAGTTAAATCTCAAACAAACTGATATGGTATGTGAGAGATGTATTTACACAATGTCACTGGAGGCAAAGCTTTCACATAAAAGTGCTCCTAATGTCAATAAGGTTGTCAGTAGTACACATGCTGCACCCATCATGCACAATTCAAAGCAGACATATTGACCTGTTTATGCTTTGGCACTTAAATGCAACCTTCCTAAACACACATAACAAATACCCTCAACAACCCCAAATGCACTCTTTCAAAACAGCACCCTCATCAACACATAGAGCTACATATCATGGAGCCTCTCCCTCTAAGCCCATAAGGCAAGCCACCACACAATCCAATATTCTAGTCATTGGAGACTCCATTATGAGACACACTGATGTCCCTCTCACCAGGCTAAGGAGAAAGTCACGGTCAATTGTTTATCAGGGGCTAGGATCCACCATATTACGCATGCACGCAGGTCATTGGACCACAATTACCAATATGACTCAGTCACAGTCCATGTGGTAGTAAATGACCTGAGACATACCTCCCTAGACTATAAAAAGAGAGACATCATGGTGCTCTCAGAATATGTCTCAGTCTGGTATGACCCTAGGATTGATCAGCATTTTACATTGTCCAAAGATGATTCCACAATACGAAAAGAGATTGACTTTAATAATAATTTCTGGTGTCTTTCTAAGGGGGTGCAGTATTTGTCAGTGTAGAAGGAGATAGTCAACAGACCACACTGCTTTGCCTGGAATGGTCTGCATCTCTCCCCTCTAGGCTTTCATATATTAACTAAAACATTGTCTTCCCCTATAGTGCCTTTTTAGGCAATGCCAAACTGAAAGTACTTCTGACATAGCAAATCAAAACCAAGAAAATCTAAATGTATTACTGTTCAATGCTAAGAGTCTAAACAAAAAAAAACCTCAACTCCCTAGTAGCACTCACTACCCTACAGAATGTTGACATCTGTGTGGTCACTGAAACATGGTTTAAAGCCACAGAGAGTACACCAACAGTGCAAGGTTATAATGCCTTCCACACATTTAGACCAATTACTATACAGGCAGAGACTAAAGGTGGTGGTGTCTCTATTTACATCAAAAATAAATATACTTCAAAGCTGGTCAAACAGGACAATGCACTTGAGCTGCTCCATGTTCAAATCACCATAGGTAAAATCCAGTACCTCTTCCTTGCAAGCTATATGTCCCCCTTTGTGACCCAGGAAACCCATACTATGTATTTAAACTTATTAGAAACATTAACCATTCAACCCAATACATATTCATGGGTGACTTTAATTACCCTACTCTTAACTGGGAATCCTATATGACATCAAAGATACATGTGCAGAGATTCCTGGATTTTATAAACATCAACTTCCTGGACCAGATAGTCAATACATCAACCGGGGTGCAACCATACTGGATCTGGTAATCACCAATATGGGAGTGTGCTGCACACCCCTACTGTAATGTCTTCGCTGGTAAGGTCAGACCACAAAATGGTCTCCTTTGAAGTAAAAATAAAACCTGGACCCTGAGCTAAACCTAGAATATTCAGGAACTATTTTAAAGTTAATATCCTGCTATTAAGTGAGAACCTGGCAAAATTTCAAGCCCCCATAAACCATGGTAACACTGTTTCCTATGCAGAGCTGTTTGCAGAAACCCTGTATAAGCATGCTAATAGCAGCATAGAGGCAGCTGTGCCCACCATGAAGAACTACAGAACTAACTCAAAAAACAAGCCACCCTGGTGGAATCACAAAATCAATAGGCTGTATAACAGAAGGAAGAACATCATGGCAAAAATTAGGAGGTGCAGCACCCAGAAGGATAAAAGCACTCTCACCAAACTAAACAAAAAACTCAGAGGACAAATAAAATCTACCAAAGCCAAATTTGAGGTAAGTTTGGCCTCCCAGGCCAAGGACAACCACAAAGTATTCTTTTGCTATGTCTGCAACCTCAAAGGCAATACACAGAGCTCATTGTAAATGGAACCATATATACTGAGCCAGAAGATATAGCAAACCTCCCTGCTGAGTTCAGCTCCAACTTTACCCCTCTCTCCCCCCAACTTTCCCTCAGGAAATATCATCAAATATACCCCCCCTGCTATCACTAGTGAATAGGTTCTTAATGCTCTCTCTAAGACCAAGAACACTGCATCAATGAGTCAAGACAATATTCCAAGATGCCTTCTAAATGGCATGAAACATGACCTATCAGGGCCTCTGGAATTACTATTTAACTGTAGCCTCCAAACAGACTTCATGTCTCATGAATGGAGAAATGCAACAATCATCCCTCTGTACAAATGAGGGCCATCTACAGACCCTGGAAACTACAGACCCATAAGTCTCACTAGTCTTATATGTAAAACCATGGAAGGAATTATCATGGAGATGATCAGTAGAGATATAGTAAAATGCCAGACACTAGACCCAACCCAGTTTGCTTTCGTCAAGGGCAAATCATGCCTACTCAAAGTGGTGGACTTCTTTGAGAAGGTCACCAAAGCAATGGATGAGGGCATAATTGTTTACACTGCCTACCTTGACCTGGCCAAGGCATTTGGCACAATACCCCACTCGGACATTGTAGACATACTCAAGAGGTTAGGTACAAACCTGTATGTCACCCGGTGGATAGCCAATTGGCTCATAGATAGGGCCCAGAAAGTTAGAAATGGGGAGTCCACTTCCACAAAGAGGCCAGTCACAAGTGAAGTCCCTCAGGCATAAGTCCTTGGACCACTCCTTTTTGGCATTTACATTTCAAAAGTCAATCCCAGTGTCAGTGGTCTCTGGATGACTAAATTTGCAAATGATTGCAAATTAGGAGCTGTCATTGAATCTCACAATGACACAAATGTTCTCCAGGAGGGGCTAACACAGACAAACAACTGGTGTCAGAGCCAGGGACTAAAACTAAATGCCAAGAAATGTATAATAGTATCCTTTGGGAAGTCATCCATCCCTGATAACTATCACATTGACAACGCACCCCTTAGAGCTCACCCAGTAGTCAGGGACTTAGGGATACACATAGTAATTTGCCTTTGACCATCATCACGTGTCTACAGTGGTGACAAAATCATTCTATGTTACACAACTTATAAACAAAAGTATGGCATCTAATTCCAAGGAAGTCATCATTCCACTGTATTTGGCATTCATCAGACCTATAAATGAGTACAATGCCCCCTTTGGTATGTACCTAACCAGGCATATCTAACAATTGGAATGTCCACTCAGGTTCCTCACTAAAAGAATACAGGGTGTAAGTAAAATGTCCTATGCAGATGCCTCAAGGTCCTATCCCTTTATTCTGTCTACTACATTTTGAGGGGAGATCTATGCCTGGCATATAGGGCATTGTCAGACCCCATTTTGATGGACCTCCTGCAAATCCACAAAACAAGCAGCACCAGAATTACCCATTCTAAAGACTTAAACCTTGCCTGTGATATAAATAGGACCTGCTGGAGAGATAAGTATATATCCCAGAGACTATCCCATCTATGGAACAGGCTCCCCATCCATGTAAAGAAGAGTTCCTCCCTAACCACAATTCAAGTGCAACTTGGACAATGGATGAGAAAAAACAGAAATTCAGCCCTGGTTTAGCACCTATGTCTCTAATGGACACAGGCAACTTGTAAATGATTCCTCTCCAAAGTCCATGCCTACACTTATCAAGGGAATCAGAACTTGTCAGAGATTTGGGGATGCATGGCTAGGCTTAAAAAAGCCCTTGTGGTTGTTAGCCTAGTAAACACTTATGAACCTAAGAACCTATCAAATACCTGTGTTACAACTATGCTATCACCAATTTCAAAGGGAGCTGTAGAGGTCTACATATATGTTGAGGTATGCTCAAGCCTATGAAAATCCTATTATCTTTGGTTATCAGTTTATTAATTTTTATCTCTATGTAAGCTGACTTTAAAATGAAATTAATCAATTTAGGAATGCTCTCCTTTAGGTCCCTAGCCCATTTAGTTGCCTTAACATAAGTTCAATTTGAAAACTGTTGAGAAAATTGCAATTTAATAAAAAGAATTTGTATTGCAGCTGTTGGAAAAATAATGTTTTTCCTATCTTTACTACCTTCTATCAGTGACACGAGCTTCTCTCGGCCAAGTTATTGGCCTCCAGACACAAAAGGCAAAAATCTGAAGTGAAAGCAATGTTCGTCAGGTCCCTGACCCATTCCACTATTCTAACCTTTCAGACAATCCATATGATATTCTTTATGAATCCCGCCACAGAGGGGAGAAACCTAGATCTAGCTGCAACCCCATTCAGAAACAAAAACGAGAAAGGATTGATTGTATCAGGTTTCCCAATACAAGACATGCTTTTTCATTGGGCCCTATAGTTAGGGCAAGCCCAACAATAATTGATCTTACCTGCCAAGCTCTAAAAGAGAGCTCATATCAGGTAAGTCCAGACCCCTGTTTTTAGGTAATTTTAACATTGCCTCATAAATTCAGCCCATACTCTCTCCCTAAAGAAATTAGATAGTTCTTGTCCTAAGTTTATATAAAATCAGTGGCAGGAGTAAAGAAAGATCCTGTGTCATAAACAAGCCATGGTAATATCAATATCTGGATTGTCTGGAAAATCTGAAGTAAATCCATTAATAAGAGATTGCTTCCTGTAAATGACCCTTGCATGATACAGCAGCTGTAGTATAAATCCAAGTAGCTGATATATAATAAGACACCACTGCATTTCAATTACCATTTATTAAGTGAAAGTGTAGGGCCACAGATAAAGAAACTGCCAACCAGCAAGCGTAAGGTAATGTTCATAGCTTATTCTCAATCAATATATTTTTGGTGTGGTTAACTGTGTAATTAGATATTTTCTTATATTCTGCAAGCATCTGAAAAAAACAACAACCTCCAAATCCTTTTTCTTGATTGAAAAGGTATGTCATTAGGTTATACTCAAACAATGAGAGTTAAGTTTATGTTCTGTATCACCAATGAGACTTTAAGCTATCTGGATCAATAGAAGAGCTTTAAACAATATGCTGCATATAGGGTCCCTGTACAGTCATACGTTGTAAAGTTGAAAGTATTAGTAGTTACATGTGCAGTCCTCAGGCATGGTGCACCATTTCTTCAGCATTGATTAGCCAGTTGTTTAGTTTCATAATCTTGATTTACTCTGACATTCCCATAATGTCCAAATCATAGCTCCTAGCACGCTTCCCCTTGTGACCTTTCCGAGGATTGTGCCATAATATTATACCACTTCCTTCCATTCTATAGTTAACTTCTTGACCCATCTCATAATTTTCTTATCTCATCATGCACCTTGTGGTTGCCAAAAATCTTTTGTCTGACTCTTGCTTGGAGTCCCTCTGCCTCTCTTTCCAAGTTTTGGAAATAACCATTGTATCTCCTGCGTCCAAAATTCTTTGTAGCCTTAGTTTTCTTTCTGACCATTGTCTTTTATCCTGCACCACTGTCCATATGCAGAACTCTCAAAAATGATTACTTCTTTTTGAATAAAATTTCCTTTCGTGTTCCTACAGTCTGTCTCCATATTTCTTGGTGTACCCACATTCTGAAGACATATGTTTCAGTCCTGCTGCTACTTGTATCAACCCTACTTTTCCACACCTCCGGAATCTTTTGTTCTCTTTTCTGCCTTCATCTTCTTTGTGTGAGATAACACCTATGCAGTATCCTTAATTGTTGGTCTCCTATCCCTTGAATGCTTTATACCCTATGCAATGTTTTTGTTACCATTCTTCACATCTCCAGAGATATATCCCACCCTTCCGTCTTACTCCTTCTTGTCTTTGTAGCTCTTATTTCTGCCTTCTCCTTTTTGCTCATAAGGTACTCATATATAACTCATTCACCCTGGTGGAGCTAAGGAAGTTTGCAGTGTAACTTCCAATGGGCGGAGCCTAAGCTTTTTGACAGAATCAAATGATGCCCTTAAATTTCAAACAAATGTTCATATCTCTGGAACCACAGGAGTTATGAAAGAAGTATAAACCTAAAAATGCACGCACTCAAGGCACTCCTCAGCATGGAGAAAATTGATATATGTGCAGTAACAGAAACCTGGTTTAAGGCTCCAGAGAGCACCCCAGCACTACCAGGCTACAACTCATACCAAACATTTCAGCCGCAGAACCCTGACCAAAATACAAAAGGTGGGGGCATATCCATATTCATCAAGGATACCCACACCTCCAGGTTAGTGGAACAGTATGATGCTTCAGAGATCATCCACGCGCAACTAACAATGGGCAAAACTGCAATTCAAATTGTAGCTTGCTACAGATCACCCACTATGTCCCAGGACCCCCATTCCGCATTTCTGGAAACATTGGGAAATATAAAGGTCCTACCGAACACCCTAATATTGGGTGATTTCAATTACCCAAACATTAATTGGGAGAACTACTCAAGTACTAACTCCCTTGCCCAACATTTCCTAGAATTTATAAACTCAAATGCACTGGATCAACTGGTCAACACTCCCACCAGAGGTGACAACATATTAGACCTGGTCATCACCAGCATGGGCAACCGGTGCTCCACACCGGAGGTCAACCCCTCGCTGGTTAGATCTGACCATAAACAAATCACTTTGGATATCCACATTCCACCCCCACCCCAGGACAAGGAAACCACCGTGAAAAACTTTTCAAAAGCAAACTTCAGGTTACTTAAGACCGAGGTGCCCCACATGCTAAAGGATAACATTGTCCAAGCTGCAAAATCTTTTACTAATGCATTTTATGGGCACCTACAAGAATGCATGGATCGTGCTATCCCAAGCAACACCAAGACTCACTTCTCCAAGAAAAGGAAACCAGTCTGGTGGACTCCTGCCTTAAACAAGCTATACAATAGAAAGGAAACTAGTACAGAAAAGAGTAAAATCCCAAGAAGGGAAGACTTCCCTGATCAGTATCAGTAAGAAACTACGATCCCTCATAAAATCATCCAAGGCGAGTTTAGACAAAAAATTGCCAAGGACTCCAAAGATAACCACAAGGCATTCTTTAGCTATGTCAAGAATCTAAGTGGCAATGCTCAGATATGCTCAGAGTTAGTGCAGAATGGTACAAAATACACTGAACCGACCGATATTGCCAACATCCTGGCAGACAGGTTCAGTGCAAACTTCACACCCCCTCTTACCCCCAAAAGGGCCCATAACCATACCAGACAAATGTAGAGCTCCTAAAAAAACAGACACTCAGGTTAAAACAGCCCTCTCCAAAGCCAAAACACAGCATCAATGGGACCAGACAGTGTCCCAGGCTGTGTCCTACATGAGCTCAAAGACAAACTAACCCCTCACCTAAACACACTGTTCAAACTCAACCTCTCCACAGGATACATACCCATAGAGTGGTGCACAGCAATGGTTATTCTGCTCCACAAAGGTGGAGCCACAACAGACCCCGGGAACTATCACCCTATAAGCCTGACTAGCTTGGTCTGCAAGGCTATGGAGAACATCATCATGGAACTCATTAACAGAGACACTTGGGAACCTCCAAACACTGGACCCTACCCAGTTTGGCTTTGTTAAGGGCAGATCATGCCTCCTAAACCTGGTGGACTTCTTTGAGACAGTTACCAAGGCTATAGATGAGGGAAAGATGGTACACACAGCCTACCTAGACCTCACAAAAGCCTTTGACACCATTCCCCATTCTGGTATTAACATAAACCCCTACATCACAAGATGGGTTGCCAACTGGCTTACGGACAGAACCTACATGGTAAGAGTTGCGGGAGCTAGGTCTGACTCTAAACTGGTTACAAGTGGCATTCCCCAGGGCTCAGTCCTAGGACCCCTCCTGTTCAGCATATACTTCTCAGAGGTACAGGCAAGCACAGGAGGACTATAGCTGACCAAGTTCGCAGATGACTGCAAACTAGGGGGCTATAATTGACTCTCTGGCTGACACAGACATCCTCCAAAAGGGTCTCACTGAGACGGATACCTGGTGTCAAAATCATGGCCTCAAGCTAAATGCCAAAACATGCATAGTCATCCCCTTTGGAAAAAACAAAGTACCCACAAACTACCACATAGGTGATAGTCCCCTAAATATGAAAGATGTAATAAGGTATCTGGGGACCCAAGTAGATAGTAAACTCTCCTTTGATAATCACATTGCCAAAGTGGTTAGAAAATCCTTCTACATGGCCCACCTTATCACAAAAGGGTTCGCATCCAGATCAAAAGAGGTCATTGTGCCCCTCTACAATGCCCCATTTGGGATGTATCTTACAAGACACCTGCAACAGCTGGAAAGACCACAGAAGTACCACACCAAGAGGATCACTTGTGATGACCTATGCAGCTCGACTGAAGAAACTCCAGCTGTACTCGGTTGTATACCACCTACTCAGAGGTGATCTCTGCCTGACATACAAGGCCATGTCCAACCCAGAACTGATGGACATGCTCCACCTAAAGAAAAGCTTATCCCCTCGAGCCACACACTCTAGGGATCTAAACCTCACCACAACAATAAATAGGATGTGCTGGAGGGATAGATTCCTGTCACAGAGACTTCCCATGCTTTGGAACAAGATTCCAATCTACATTTGGCAGAGCTCCTTGCTAACACTCTTCAAGAGAAACCTTGATGAGTGGATGGGAAACAGAAAGTTTACCCTGGGGATTTTACCCTGGGGATCACTTCAGTGGCTCTGCTGGACAGGGGCACAGGGAATTAATCTAAGGGGGCCGTGAATGCCAACACATTCTGGCTAGGCTTATAAATGCCTTCGGGCAGATAGCCTAGTACCTACCTATGAACCTATAAGTGAGAAACCATTCAGCACACACTATTTTATAGTGATAGCATTCTTTAGGTTCTAGGTCTTAAACTGAATTTTATAAGTTACAGTAAACACAGTGACTGTTATGTTTGTAATATTTTGTAAACAACTTACAGTATCTCAGCAACCATTCAAGTTATACACAGCAGCATTTTATTCATCTAGCTGAGAGCTTTCATATGAGACTAAGGAGTTCTGTCTGTATTTCTTGGTTATTGAGATATTTAGAAAAATGTGAACATTATATTTATATAAATTAATATTGTAATATCTTTTTACCTGCACTAGACATTTTTTATCTATTTAACATTTGTTGACCGGGAAAGTCCGACTAGGTTCCACAGATCCTGTTTTCAGCGAAGGCCCGGGGAGAAATGCTCCAGAAGCATGTCTTTAGAATGTGGGAGGAAACCGGAGTACCCGGAGGAAACCCAAGCGAATGCAGGGAGAACATGCAAACTCTGCACAGAAGGCACCGCAGCCAAGAATCGAACCAGAGAACCTCTTGCTGTGAAGCGACAGCATTAACCGCTGCACCACTGTGCCACCCTAGACATAGACATAGATCAGATATTAATGCAGTTGAGTTTCCCACTCTTTAAGCTTTAAGAGAAATATTTTTAAACCTTTTATACAACATGGCTTTGGAATTATTGATGCAAATATGCAAGCAATATTTGACATCTAGAAGCATCAGTAGGAGTTAACTGCAGATGCACCTGAAGGTGTGACTCGGATGTAATGAGATAATCTACACTTGTTATTTTCATCTTTCTCATTCTTTCCATGTTGCTAGTCTGAGTTTATTTTTAACTCCTCTCTTCCCTTCCCTTCCCTTCCTGTCTATTTGCTTTGCCTTTCAAACCTATGTAAAATTAAATGTATGCACTTCACATTCTCTTCTGGGTAATTTATTTTGTATTAATTATTCAGCCATCTTAAAGAATACCTTCCCCCTGAGGTTACTTCAACAGGTCTCATTCATCTTGTATCCCACATTTGTTCCATATTTCCTCATGTTGCTTACTCATCCTACTCCCCCATATCCATCAACCCACATTACTCTACTTCTACCTCCCCACTTCATTATCCTCTCTCTGTCTGTTTTTTTCCCAGAAGCACTCTCATCAGTCTTTCTTCTCTTCCCTTGACTTTTAAAGCATGTATTTCAGGGAATGTGGGATACTCATGCTCTTTTCCTTCTGCTAAGTCTCAACTTACCTTTTACTTTTCTTCTCCTTTTCCATTTTAGTCCATTCATTCAACTCTATCAGTATTGCCTGCAGTGTTGTGTCCCTGGGGTCTACAGCATATTGCTCTTATTCTGATTCTGACTGCATTTAGTTTTTTAAATATTATGCATGTTAACCTATTCTCCTTTTTAAGGTTTCTCTTATCTTTTTCTTCACATGTCCCATATTTGCCACCTCTGTCACTACAAGAGTACTACAGGCATAGAAACATAAGTGTTCAAATGTATTACCTCTCTTATTTCTCCTATTTCTTTCTTTTAATGTACCATATCCTAACTAGTACCATGTATTTTTGTTATACATAAGTCCTGAAACTACCTCAAATCTTTTGAAAACTAGAATAATCCTCATCAGTGCTTCTTCTATGTTTGCCAAAATTAGCATAGGCAACTGCGTACATTAGGGATTGCAAGCTCAATCTTCTTTTTTTAAGCTTTTTATTAATTTTAAAACAAAAATTGTACAAAATCATTTAAAGTTCAGTAAATAAAAACATAGCTATTTACAGGCATCCACAACAAAATCAAACATAGAGAATTAGATCATTAAAATGTCTTAAGTAAAACACTTAATTTTAACCAAAATCTAAACCGATGTGTAATATTTGATGTTCTAATTCTGGCAGCTGACAATTCTTTCATAAAGACATTTTTGTTAAATTAATGATTTCAGCGAAAAATAGAGTAGTTTTACATTTCCAGTTCTTTGTGACTATTTTTCTTGCTATAGCTAAAATGGACCAAAAGAGAGGCATCTGCACCCTAGGAACTTGAATCCAGAACTTGAGCATTAAATAAGATCAATGAGTTGGAAATTATATAATTATCTATCCACAAAGCTTGAGCAGAACTTCTAAATTCAACCCAAAAAGGAGATACCCTTTTCACAATTCAATATCATATGAAACCAATCTACATTAGATACTTCATTGCACCTCCAACAATTAATTTTTCCAGAGTTATATATTAAAGCAGCTTTATGTGGAGGTAAAAAGGGTCTGTAGAGATCTCCATGTATAAATTTTCTAATAAAGAGAAGTAGATTCCTAATTTATTTAAGAATTGAATATTTATCTTCATCAGAACAGGCCTTTTCATTATTTTGTTGAGTAATTCCAAAATAATGAATCTGTGGGACCAAACTCTTCTCTTATTATTCTATAGATTATTGATATACAAGATTTATATTTATTTAACAAACTGTTGATTCTAAAGAAAAAATCTCTAGTATTTTTGAATATGTTTTGTTTGAAGATCCATGGAGATTTTAATTTTATTGCTAACATATTTTTTACAAAATTGTATAAGTCAACCAATTATTATTTTCTAAACAATGTCTTAACAATAAGATAATCTGCAATATTTGGTTTATTTCCAGTTAAGAATTGATGCCAAAAGATTAAATTTGCATCTCTAAGGTCTATCATTTTGCTTATATTAAAAGTTTCCCATACAATGGTTTTGTTACCATTCCAATATATCCCACCCTTCCTCTTTACTCCTTCTTTACTGCATATCTCTTATTTGTGCCTTCTCCTTTTTGCTCATAAGGTACTCATATATAATCTACACTTGTCATTTTCATCTTTCCCATTCTTTCCATGATGCTATTCTGAGCTAATTTTAACTCTTCTCTGCCCTTCCCTTCCTGTCTGTCTACTTTCCTTTCAAATCTATGTCCCTAAAATATGTAGTTACACATTCTCTTCTGGGTAATTTATTTTGTATTAATTCTTCAGCCATCTTAAAGAATTCCTTCCCCTGAGGTTCCTTCAGCAGGTCTAATTCATCTTTTATCCCATATTAGCTCCATATTTCCTCATGTTGCTTAGTCATCCCGCACCCCCATATCCTTCTCCCCACGTTACCTTACTTCTACCTCCCCCACTTCATTATCTTCTATCTGTTCTTTACCCAGAAACACTCTTATCAGTCTTTATTCTCCTTTCTCGCTTTTTAAAGCATATATTTGAGGAAATGTGGGATACTCATGCTCTGTTCCTTCTCCTAAGTCTCAACTTACCTTTTACTTTTCTTCTCCTTTTCCATTTTTAGTCTATTCCTTCAACTCTATCAGTATTTCCTGTGGTGTTTTGTCCCTGGGGTCTACAGCATTATTGTTCTTATAGGTTCATAGGTTGGTACTAGACTATCAGCCTTAGGGCCAATACAAGCCTAGCCATAACAATTCCCTGGATATTTCTTTCCCCAATATTTACTTCTCTGGACCCCTATCTAGCAGGGCGACTGATGTGATCCCAAGGGTGAATTTCCTATCTATCTTATTCTCATTCTGACTGCATTTAGTTTTTTTTAATCATTATTATGCATGTTAACCTATTCTCCTTTTTTAAGGTTTTTCTTATCTTTTTCTTCGCATGACCCATATTTGCCACATCTGTCACTACAACAGTACTACAAGCATAGAAATATAAGTGTTCAGATGGTATCACTTCTCGTATTTCTCCTATTTCTTTATTTTAATGTACCACAGCCTAACTAGTACCACACATTCTTGTTTTATGTAAGTCCTGAAACTACCTCTTCAGTGCTTCTTCTATGTTTGTCAAAATTAGCAGTCAACTTCGTACATTAGGGATTATAAGCTCACTCTTCTTTTTTTAATTTTTTTATTAATTTTAAAACAAAAATTGTACAAAATCATTTAAAGTTCAATAGAACAAAACATGACTATTTACATGTGTCCACAACAAAATCAAAGACAGAGAACTAAATCATTAAAACTTCTCAAGTAAATCACTTAATTTTAACCAAAATCTAAACTGATGAGTAATATTTGATGTTCTAATTTTGGCAGTTGACAATTCTTTCCTACAGACATTTTTGCTAAATTAATGAATTCAGTGAAATATAGTTTTATATTTCCAGTTATTTGTGACTATTTTTCTTGCTGTAGCTAAAATGGACCAAATGAGAGGCACCTGCACCCTAGGAACATAATCCAGAACTGGAACATTAAATAATGTCATGGAGTTGGAAATGATACACTTATCTGTCCACAAAGCTTGAGCAAAACTTCTAAATTCAACCCAAAAAGGAGTCACCCTTTTCACAGTCCAATATCATATGAAACCAATCTGCAGTAGATACTTTATTACACCTCCAACAATTAATTTTTCTACAGTTATACATTAAAGAGCTTTATGTAGAGTTAAAAAGGCTCTGTGAAGAAATCTCCATGTATACCTTTTCCAATAAAGAGAAGTAGAGTTCTTCATTGATTTAAGAATTAAACATTTATCTTCATCAGAAAAGGCTTCTCATTATCTTATAATTCCAAAATAGTGAATCTGTGGGACAAAACTCCTCTCTTATTATTTATAGATTATTGATATACAAGCTTTATTCTTATTTAAGTTACTATTGATTTTAAAGAAAAAAACTCAAGTATTTTTGAATATGTTTTGTTTGAAAATCCATGGATATTTTAATTTTATCACTAACATATTTTTTACAAAATTGTATAGTCAAGCAATTGTTATTTTCTAAACAATGTTTTGCAATAAGATAATCTGCTTTATTTGATTTATTTCCAATTAAGAATTTATGCCAAAAGATTCAATTTGCATCTCTAAGTTCGAGCATTTTGCTTATTAAAAGTTCTCAAACAACCCACTATATTTGATATAGGGAACAATAAAAGAAATAAGTCTTTTACTATATAATTAGAATCCATTATTTTTTTAATTTATAAGGATATAATCAGTAAAGGGAGAGGAATAGTAGTTTTGCTTTTCTTTTAAACATAGTTCTTTCAGAATCCAGTAAAATGTATTAATTCCAAAATTCAACAAAGATTCTACAACAAATGTGTTATTATTTGTTACTATTTCATGGATGGATTTCCAATTGGATTGGTAAGAGGAATTTACCCATAAAGACACTAAATTGAGAATTATGGATTTTACATATAATTCAAAAATTCAAAATACTTAATCCACCTTCTTGCCAACTTTTAACATGCCAGTCAAAGGAAATTCTTAGTTTATTGGGAAACCAAAGAAAATTAAGAAGAATAAAATTTAAGTTCTTAAAAATTTTTCTGAGGCAGAATAATTAATGATTGTAGATAGGTTCATAGGTTCATAGGCTGGTACTAGGCTATCGGCCCTAGGGCCTATACAAGCCTAGCCATAACAATTCCCTGGCTATTTCTTCCCACACTATTTATTTCCCTGGACCCCTATCTAGCAGGGCTACTGACATGATCCCCAGGGTGAATTTCCTTTCTCCCATCCAATCATCAAGGTTCCTTTTGAAGAGGGCCAAAGAGGCGCTCTGCTTGACATATATGGGCAGTCTATTCCAGAGTCTGGGGAGTCTCTGAGTCAGGAACGTATCCCTCCAGGTTGTTTTGTTTATTGTGATTACAAGATTTAGATTCCTAAAGCATGTGGCTCTGCGGGATTGGGATTTCTTTAAGTGTAGCATGTCCAACAGCTCTGGGTTTGACATGGCCTTGTATGTTAAGCAGAGATCGCCTCAGAGTAGAGGATATGTGACAGAGTATAGCTGGAGTTTTTTAAGGCAGTCAACATAGGTCATCTGCTTTAGGCCTGTGATTCTTTTAGTGAGGTATTTCTGTGGCCTTTCCAGTTGTTGCAGATGTCTTAAGAGGTACATACCAAATGGGGTATTGTATTCTATAATGGGTCTAATGAGGGATGAGTACAGTTGGACAATGACCTCCCTTTTTCTGGATGAAAAGCCCTTAGTGATGAGGTGTGGCACATAGAAGGATTTCCTGACTGTTGTCGTGATGTGGTTATTGAAGGTGAGGCCACTGTCCACATGTGTCCCTAAGTCTCTTATCACACTTTCAGTGTTTAGTGTACTGCCACCTATGTGATAATTCACAGTTACATGTTTTTTCCCAAAGGGGATAACTATACATTTCTTGGCATTGAGCTTGAGCCCATGGCTCTGGCACCAAGCACAGAAAATTACTTTTGGTGGGGTTATTATTTTATTAGGGTGAGTCGAACTTTCATTGAAAAAAATGTTGCAATATATAGTTATTTTAGTTAATAGTTTAACAGTGCCTATTAAATTATTATAATTTACTACTATTGAATCCTTTACAGTGATTTTAATATTAATTCCAATATAATTAATTAGTGAATTGTCCCAAATAAAATTCTTATAGTCTCTTAAATTATTATTGACTTTTTTATTAATAAGTAAAGTTTCTGTTTTATCAGAATTAAACACTAAACCTGACACTTTTTCAAAGCAGTTAATAGACTTAGTTATATGTTCTATTGAAGCTTCAACATCATCACCTGTTATTAAAATATCATCTGCAAATACCTGAATTTTACAAGAGTAACTGTCATCTTTTAAGAATCCCTGAATTTTAATATTACACCTAATAAAGTTAGCAAAAGGTTCTATTGCTAGAGCAAATAATAGAGGTGACAAGGGACAGTCCTGTTTTGTACCTTTTAATATTTTAGGAGAGCTAGAAATAAAACAATCAATTTTAATAAAAGATGAGTTACTATATAGCTTAGTTATAAGATTAATAAAATCTAAATAAAACTCATATATTAAAGTGCTTTGAATAAATACTTCCCACTAATAGAATCAAAAGCCTTAGTTATATACAGACTTATTATAGTTAATTATTTTTTTATTTTGTTAGCCAAATCTATTAAAGTATTAAGCCTAATTATGTTATCCTGAACCTTTCTATGTAATATAAAGCCAGTTTGATTATCATCTATTAATCCTGACATAATAAGATTCAATCTTTTAGCAAGAATAGACATAAATATTTTGAAATCAACATTTAATAAAGAAATAGCTAAGAAGAGCATACGTTAGAATCATTACTTGGTTTCAACATAGGAGATATCAGGGAATATTTCCAGGAAGGGGGAGTGGTTAATGTATGTTTAACGTGTTCAAAGACCTTTAATAGGATATTTAAAATATTATCTAGTAATCATTTATTTATTTATTTATTTATTTATTATTTATTTTACATTTGTTTCCTGGAATAGTCCGACTGGATATATGTCCATTTTCAGCAGAGGCCCGGGGAGAAAAGCTCCAATTAGACAAATTACAAAGATAACATTTAAAAATATATAAAATATAAAAAAGTACAAAAACAACATTTACAACAAAGAATAAAAAACAAAGTGAGTATGTATAATGGTTTGTGGTGTTCCCTAATAGGGATACACAGTTCACATGGTCAGACACAATTAAAGGCAGGAGACATACAGAGCTTGATAAAATAGTTACCTGTTTGATATTTAGAGATTCTCCTTTCAGTATTTAACTTAATCAGGATTGGATTGGATCAGGATAAGTTGTATAACTTTAGATTTATACCATCAAGACCAGGGTCTTTGGTTCAAGATTATTAATTTGATCCTTTAATTCTTTAAAAGAGTATGACTTATCATTCTACATTTTTGTTCTTTGGTTAGTTTAGACCAAATGTTGTCTTTCAAAAAGTTATCTGCTATGTTACTGCTTTCTAAGTCTATTTATTATTAATTTCGTCGTAATATTTCTTGAAGCATTCCAATGTTGTTGTTGTTGTGTCTCTCGGCTTTTCCCGGTTAGGGGTCACCACAGCGGAACTCCAGTCTGCTAATGATTGGCAGTAGATTTTTACGTGCCAAGTTGCCAGCCCTGATGCACAACCTTCAATGAAGGTACTCCCATTCATGCATGTCTCCACACAGAAGACGCTCTAGCTGAGAATCGAACGGGACAACGTCTATCTGTGAGGCAACAACACTACAGCAGCACCACCCCTTTTTTATTTTTACCCCCCTTGTTTGAAAATTATTTCTTTAATATGATTAGTATTTTTTTTTTATTTATATCTGACAGCCAATCTATGTAAGCTTTTGGGGTTTATTGAGTAAGTTTGTGATTTTAATTTTTCCAGATTTATTGATATTGTATGGTAAAGTATATCAAGATATTTCTGGTTTAGTATTTTCAGTTCACCTTTTGCAGATCTGTCATACTGTTTTAAGTTGGATTTCAATTTATCTATATTAGACTGCAAAGAAATCAACTCATTATCCCATTCTTTTTTCTTTCTTTTATATATATATATATATTGATTTTAATTATTCCCTATAGATAAGCTTTTAAAGAATCCCAGAGAATTATCTCTGACACTTTGCCATTGTTATTAATTTCAATGTATTTATTTCTCTTAGACACCATTCCTTAAAGTCTTTTAATCTTACTATATAAGCAGGGATTCTCTGATAGTAAATCAAATTACTTGGCTTTAATGTTAACATAAAAGAAATAGCATTGTGTTCAGACAAAGAACATGAAATTATCAATATATCTTCAATTTTGTTAAATAGGTTGCTAGAAGAAAAAACTTTATCAATGTTTTCCTGTGTGCCAAATCTATAAGAATAATGTGTAAAGTTAAGAGAGTTAGTTGATTTAATATCATAGATATCTCTCATAGATATCTCTCATATTCTGAGAATTAAGAAAATGATCTAAGTGTTTAGCTACTGAGAATAGCTTGGGAACCTTACCATTAGTAGTGTCTTTACTAGAAATAATAGAGTTAAAATCTCCTGCTATAATCAATTCACCATTTGTATATAAGGTTATAATATCTAAATATTTCTTAGCAACTTTGGCTCCAATCCCAGGTATCCAGTATGAATTCACAAAAGTATAATTTTTTTATCAGTTTCTACTATTGCTAAACTTAACATGCCCTTTTTATCTGAATAGGTATTTAATACCTTAGGCATAGGTAATAATTTTTTTTTATTTTTTAAATAATTTGCCTCTCCTTTTTGATTTAAAATGAGAGCTCACAAGAGTTGAATAGGCTTTTAACATCAATCTATCTACATCTTTTTGTTTCTTGTAAAAAAATCGTGATTATGTGAGCCCTACGCAAATTTAAATATTTGTTTAAGCTACTCCTCTTCAGTGGATTATTAAGCTCATTAATGTTAAATGAGAGGCAATTATATGTCAACATTTATAAGAAAATCTGAATGAACTGATTTAAAATGATTTATCATAAAAATATTAACCAAGTACTAATACATTTTATTATGGAGAGATACAAAAAAACCCCAAAAAACAAAAGCAACATTTAAAACTTATAACATTCAAACCCCCTATCAAGGTATAAAAATTCCTTGATTTGACAATATAATCATACATATCACACACAAATAAATCAATTCCAGTTCACCAAACTAAATAATTGCTACCGCTTCTTAATTTAAAACAATAATATTAATTGTAACTATTTAAAGCACACTCAAGTCATGCTAAAAGGGAAAAAAATATGAAGTATTAGTTACAGAGATATTAATATTTAAGATCATAGAAATATAAAGTCGGAAATGTTGATAATAAAGAATAATGTTATGTATTACTAAATATATCAAAATATCCCTGAAATAATGCATTTCAAATCTTTCAATTTGATCAAGACATTTTATATGGTAATTTCTTCTAATTGATTTTTCTATAGAAAATATTATGAATATCATAGTGATTAAACATTTATAGAGAGCACATAAATAAAACTGACAATACCTATAACAGAGAAACTTATATGCCTCAAACACCAATACATGCCAAGATCACATATCATTACATTTTAAAACTCATTTAATTACATGAGTGAAGAAGTGAAAATAAGAGTCAAAACAAGGAAATATAATTAAAAGGTACTGACATTTAGTGTTACATATTGGTGTGTGTATTTCCTTATACATGTATTTTATATTTACATGGATGTGCATACATATAACTTTGTGTATGTGTTTGTAAATTATGAGTAGGGGACTGATATATGTGTATACATGTATATATATATATATATATATATATATATATATATATATATATATATATATATCCTATTCATAATTTAAAAACACATACATTACTCAACAGTAGGCCTTCCATTACATATATTAACAGTTAGAGGGTAAATATGTTCTATGTATCTATGTATAGTGAGTGTTTTATAAGTGAATGTCTGTTTCTACTATATATGTATGTATTTTGCTGTCAATACCTCTAGTATTTGAAATATATATTTAACATCCAACTTCTATACAGGAAGCATTCTTTTATGAGTATATTTTAGATATCAAGTAAATTACTTACAAATTTGCTTATATTATGTTTCATTGTCATATTCTGATATGTGCAGATCAAGTTTTTGTAGTCATCATATCAATGGGAGATGAAAAATGCTTGGAATTATTTGTCAGTTTTGTACAGAAGAAAATTCCATAAATCATTAACAAATGCAAAATATTTCAAAGAGTCAAATTTGCTCATTAATACTATTTTCCAATAATCAGCAAAGCAAGTCTGAATAATTAGGACAACAGATGTTATGCAAACTGAAGCATTTTAAAAATCTACTCCTCTAATTTGATTCATATAGCACAGAACACAACAGCTTATATTAAAGAATAAGTACCGTAATGTATATGAATGCTGTTATAAGCAAATTAATATCTATAAAGATGTCAAATAAATAGGTTTACAGTCAAATGTTTGAAACTCGGAACAAAAATAAAAACCACACCAACCAAATGTATTATTCCAATCCGTGCCCTTGTGCTCGAGCAGAACGAAACACTGTTATCCAACGTAAATGTTCAGTTCAACTAAACACAAAACTGCTATTTGCTCGGGTAACGTTTTAATGACAGTTTTCAGTAAAAATCCAGATGGTTTAGCGCTTTCATCTGTCGCAGACAGATTTCATCAGAACTGAAAACTGTCATTAAAACGTTACCCGAGCAAATAGCAGTTTTGTGTTTAGTTGAACTGAACATTTACGTTGGATAACAGTGTTTCGTTCTGCTCGAGCACAAGGGCACGGATTGAAATGTTTGAAACTCACCTTACTGATGTTCACAAGATTGAGTGTAAATGTGCAAAAGTTTAAAATTGCAAGTGAAAATTCCATTGTCTCCAAAACATTAACACATAGCTTGTGTTCATGGTCTTGAACGTCACTGTTTACAGTTGGATCGCACTACAGTGTTGAACAGGAAAAATTACCATTTTCCTCACTGTAGTATGATTTCAGGGTTAGAATATATAATTAGTAGGGATGTGGGGGGGGTGCAGGGGGGAGTTGCCTCATTGCAAAGCAGTAAAAAAACGTTTGCAATAACTGATTGTTTGTTTTTTTTGTTTGTTTGTTTTTTGCATAAGATGAGCATTTTGGGAAATGCCAAATGTTGATTTTAGCTTTCCAAACGTTTGACATTTTGAACAATCATCAAAACAGTTTCCATCCTTATTTTTTGACCATTCAAGTAAATTTTAATACGAGTTTCACTATTTTGATAGTAAACCAAATAAATATACTTCTCTCTGATCACGTTTATAACTACTGTTAATAGTTTCCACTAAAATATCTGTATCAGTTTGTATAAAAAACAGTTTTATAGCAACCAGTGTGCAGATGTGGGTACTATAAGTTATCTCATGTAAGATAGGCTAGCCTCCTGCATGCTAGTTTTCATTTGCATTTTAATAACAATGTGTTTCCTGTGTTTAACCTTACAGTTACAACTCTTTTGGGCATTGCATCAGGTGGTAGACTTCAAACTTGCATTTAAAAGAAAGCATTGGGACAACTGTACACTGAAGTAATACCAAAAGGTTATGAATGTATTTAGTTTTTGTAGGTAGTATCATCTGTAGTTACTAATCAAAGTTATTGCATGTTTCATTTGTGACTGCCTGCAGTTAGCTTGTCAATTAACTTGTCTTACTTGTTCCATCCTCTGTTTTACTAGTACTGTAATATGTTGTAAATTGCCTCTACTGTACTGCCAATCATCCCTTATTATTATGTATTATGATGTTTTTATTATTGTCACTTGTGGAGCTTTTCTCCTCTGGCTTCCACTGAAAAAGGACATGCATCCAGACTGACCTTGGTAAACAAATGTAAAGTAAATAAATAAATAAATAAATACAAATATATATATACACACACTTCTACAATTTTTTATTTATAAATTGCGATTCAACATAATAAGTTTTCAGGAAAAAAGACTTTTCAGTGAAATGTTTTCAGAGACTTGAGATTCAGTGAAATGAGCACTTGATAAAAAGCTATGCAAGCATGCAGATACGCGCGCGCACACACACACACACACACACACACACACACACATATATATATATATATATATATATATATATATATATATATATATATTTATATATTTTTTTTTTCTCCCCAGTGGAACTCACCCTGTATGTGGTGGTTGCCTATGTTTTATCACTTCCTTTCAGCTACTCCCTGATCATTGCTTCTGTTTACATTTCCTGGCTAATTGTTTATGAGTCAGCTCTCCTACCACTCAACAATAAGCCTTCCATTACTATTTTTTATGTCTCGTGATTTTGTTTTCTATTTGTGTTCTTATTTTTTCTCTTTGTTTATGAGTTCATTCTTATCCTTCTCTGTTGACTAAATCTCGGTTTAAATCTTTACTTCCAGTTTCTGTTTATTTCTTATATCCTCTGCTTTTCTTTCCTCATTATCTTTCTCCTAGTTGCTGTCTTTACCCCTATTCTACAACTTTTTTCCTATCAAGTCTCCATCTGGTTGGTTGTCTTATACAATTTTCTTTATTATTCATTTTCTTTCCCTTGTAAGTTGCCCATCTCTACCCCCACTACTTTCTTCTTGTCCTTCCATTTTCATTTCTGTTCTCACCACTGCTTGAGCTGATATATGTCTTTCCTCTATTTCTTTGTTTACCACCATCCAAAGAATTTCCTTATCCCCTAAAAGTCTGTCTATTCTGCTGGTTTGAACCAAACAACTCCTGATAAAGGTGCATTCTCTTTTGAGTGGGTGTATTCTCTTCTAAAGTTCAACCTCTGCCCTTTTGTATGCATTCCTCTCTCTCTCTCGCTCGCTCTGTAAATATATATATATATATATATATATATATATATATATATATATATATATATATATATATATATATATATATACATATATTACCTTCCCATTTTGTGGTTTAATTATCTCTCTCTCAATAGTCTGTCTTTCTGCAGTGCTGTTATCACATCAGATTCCCCTCCATAAATACTGTTTCTAGGTTATTTATCTTTATTGGTTCTGACTGCTCAAAGAAGTTGCTGTGAAACCCTTCATCATCTTTGTTTGGATTTATACATTACCGGTTGTCCATATAATTCCATTTATCCATCCTTACCACATCACCCACCTCCCCTCTCCACTCTTTACCACACTCTTCATAATTATCTGCATACCATTTTTTGAACAAAATTGTCAATATCTTTTCCATCTGCTCATCTTGTAGTCATACTCCCCTTTGGGTAATCCCTTACTCTTTAATGCAGTCCCTTGTAGTCATACTCCCCTTTGGGTAATCCCTTCTGAGTGTTTCTGAACTTTCCTTTATCTTTAATGTAGCCCCTTGTAGTCATACTATATCCCCTCTATAGCACAGCAAATGCATGTATATTTTTATCCTTTTTCTTGGTTTAGACTACCCCTTATGTTCCATGCCACCATGCTTATCCTTTTTCTCCCCCTCTGCCCCCATCTACTCTCTTTCTCCTGCTACTACCTGTTCACCTCAGCTCCCCCTTTCTGGGTTGTCCTTCTTAGGTGAACTATGGGTTATTTAGCCATTGCCTATACCCTAGCACCGCTCACCATCAACTCCTCTTGGCCCACAGCTCTCTTACTTTACATTCCCATATTCTGCTACATGTAGACTAGGAACTTGCATCTTCCCTACTCTAATACACATTGACTACCTATGGGTGATGATTACATTACTTCATATATTTCTGACACTGTTTTAGGTACCATCAAACTTGCTTGCAACATTCATATTTGAGAGTTCATATCCAGATTTTAACTCCAGTTTTGTTTTCACCCAGTTCCTCTTACGCAAGTGTTATATTCTTTATTTTTATTTTATTTTATTTATTCTTTGTTGACCAGGTTAATCTCACTGGACTAGTGTACTCTTTGCAGGGGAAACCTAATGTGGTGTTTATGGCACTAGGGGAATTCTGGCCAGGGCATTGAGAAACTTCCCCTACTCTTTTTGATAGGTGCCTGCGATCTTCTACCTCCACCCGAGCTGCCACCAATGAAGGAAGATGGGGCTTCAGTTTAATTTCTCATCCAAAGGATGACATGCAGGAGCACTGCATCCCCTTTGTGCTGCACTACAGTGTCAGCAGTCCATCTACCTGGTGTAAGAATAGAACTCACAACCTTCTGCAGTAAAGGTACGTGTGCTACCTGTTGTGCCACTGGCACATTGCATTCTTATAATATTTTACTTACCCTTTTATTTATGTTCCTGTCTTTTGATTGTGTCACTGTCCCAGCATGACCTGCATCCAAAGACAGTTGCATATTTTAACCAATTTAAATTGAATTTTAAGTTGCTCTAGCCTCAGATAAATGCAGTCTGTGAGATTGTATTATGTTTTTTCCTTATCTTTGTAGCATGCAGCCTGGATCAATTGATCACTTGTTGTGGGTTGCACCAAAAAAACTTGCACTTAGCAGATCGTTGTCTGATAGCTTTGCATCCCATATGATCCTTCTAATGCAAGCCTTTATGTTCCAGTTGTCTTCTGTGACACATCCTGATGCCTTCATCTTTTTAGTCTAATTTCATTTGCCTCTCTGGACTCCATCCCTGGAGATATCAGATAGTTCTCACTTCTGACTCTGCCTACATTGCTTTCCATTACTACTGAGTCTTTCTGTGTTTCTGCTTTGGGTATAGCAGGAAGAATCGTTAGGTTTTCTAGAGGATTGAACCATAAGCCTGTCTCATATTTTCTCCTTAGGCTTTCTCTAAAATTGGTTCTTTGAAGTATGACTATTCCCAATAAATAAATGTAATAAGACTATATTTACAGAAATATTGGTGGTCAAAATGGCTGTAGTTAAGAAAATTATTCTTTTGAGATAGGACATGGGATATGAATTGCCTAAACACAGTAAGGCATTACTAAGTTTAATGCTATTAGCTGCCAAAGTAGGAATTATTAGAAAACTGAAATAATTTTTTTTTACCAACCATAATAGAAGTTTTGAATATTGTAAAGAAGATAAAATAACTAAATGTGAAATCTTTAGAAAAGGGAAGGAGCAAATTTCATAGGAATAAATGGAATTTGTGAGATTTAAAGAAACTGTTGCAAAAGAGAGTAAAATCCCACGAGTGGAGGAGCTCCCTGGTCAGCCTCAGTAAGAAGCAGTGATCCCTGATAAAATCCTCCAAAGCTAGTTACGAAAACGAAATCGCCACTGATTCTAAAGACAACCACAAAGCATTCTATAGCTATGTCAAGAATCTCAAAGGCAACAATCAGATCTGCTCTGAGTTACAGAACAATGGCATTAAATATACAGACCCAAATGACATTGCCAACATCCTGGCAGATAGGTTCAGTGCTAACTTTGCCCCCCTCTCACCCCCTAAAGAGCCCATCTCTATAACGGAAGAACGCAAAGTTCCTGTAATCATGGCTGCACAGGTAAAAACCACACTCTCCAAAGCCAAGAACACAGCATCCATGGGACCAGACAACATCCCAGGCTGCATTCTACATGAACTACAGAACAAACTGGCACCGCACCTAAGTACCATGTTCAGTCATAGCCTCACCTCAGGCTTTGTGCCTGCTGAATGGCACACAGCGACGGTTATCCCACTCCACAAGGGGGAGCCACCACGGACCCCGGGAACTACTGCCCCATTAGCCTGACGAGCCTGGTCTGCAAGGCCATAGAATGTATCATCATGAAACATACAAACAAAGACATTGGTAATCTCCAAACTCTGGACCCCACCCAGTTTGGGTTTGTAAAAGCAGAGAGAAGAGGGGAGCCACTTTTGAGATTTTAAGTATTTTTTTCTCTGTTTATTTGCTAAGTTTTTCTGCATAGCTGCCTAGTTTGAGCATTTTCTGGCTTGTTAAACTTGATTTCTGCATTAGTAGCTGTATTTAGAGCACAACCAAAAGTTGTATACTGAATTTCCTGTTTGCACTTAATTTTAAATCGTTTTTTTTTCTCAAAACTTACATATTTTCTGTCCTTGACCTAGCACTCTTGTGTGGGGTCATTTACTGCACTGTTATAACTTGATATTACCTGTGAGCCTCTGCTATCTCTGAAAAAACAAAAACAAAAAAAATCTTGCTTTTTTCCCCACTTTTCTGAGATTTAAAAAAGTTCAGTTACAGGCTTGCTGTTTCCTGAACTGTTTGTAAGTTTCTGTGAGGCCATTTTTGCTTGGGCTAAAGGAAAGTCTCTCTGTTGATCAGTGGCAGTGAATAACATTGAGCAGCCTTCTCTGCCCCCCGTAGGAGTGGTTACTGACTTGAAACTGTAGTTTTATTGTCCGTTTTGGGTCTATTCCTGCTTCTTTCCAGCCCCTGCTATCAAGCACGCCTTAACGTGCTTTAGCTTGATTTAGCGGAGTTGCCACTAGAGCAGCATCGGGCAGCACCGGTTTAACAAGGTTAAACTTTTTCTGGCTCCATAAAGTCTGTTCTTCAATTTTTCCCTTAGAACTGCTCTGTTAGGAACCTAAACAGTTTACACCTTCACTAAAAAGCACAGCACTTGTTCCTAATTGCTTTTTCTTCTCAAAAAGCTCAGCACTTGTCTTAAAAGCATATCCCTTGTCTTATAAGCATTTTTTTTGCAGGTCAGGCACTCCTATATTATACAAATCCCTCACTTGCAAAACCCCCCAGGAGTGCCCACTTCCCTGCTAAGCCCTCTACATTTCTGTCTCATAACAACTCATAATTCTTTCTAGCATGTAGAAGGGTCAGATGCTGGCGTCCTCTCCTGCCCAGTTGGTGAATCTGGGAATTCTGAGGCAATGTTACAATTGCCTCATGTACACGGACAACCCTGTCCTCCTCCCACATAACACTAACACTTGTGAGAGATGCAGCTATTTAGCCAAACTGGAGGCTGAGCTCTCTCAACTCAGGACTGGCAAGACCAGGCAGGAGGAGAAGGCAACTACACACACCACAATACAAGTCTCACATAACTCAACCACACCACTGAATCAAACACATAAACACACTAACACATACTCGGAGGCTCTGAGTAAAAATTTACCTAAACAGCAAAGGCCTCCAAAGCAGACACCCAAGCAACTGCAAACTCAAGACACCACACAAACAACACATAAAAAACAAAATCAGTGTGCAAAGCAGTTACTGCCCTTAAGGCCAAGTACAACACCAAACATACTTATCATAGGTGACTCCATAGTCAGACACACTGACGTCCCACTCACCAGGCTGAACAAGGAGAAGGTCACGGTAAGTTGCCTATCGGGCGCTAGAATCCGCCACATAACACAAGCACTCAGGTCACTCCACGGCAAGTACAAGTATGACACAGTCATTGTCCATGCTGGTGTGAACGACCTGAGACGTACCTCCCTGGACTACATGAAAAGAGACATAGAGGAGCTCTCTGATTATGTAGCCCAGGCAGGTATGACCCTGACCCTGAGCAGTATCCTTCGTTCACCACGAATGATGCCACATTATAGTGACAAGATGATCAGCTTTAACAATTGGCTTAATTTCTGGTGTCATTCAAAGGGGATCCAGTGTCTGTCTGCTTCGGATGACATGCTTGACAAGCCACGCTGCTTCGCAAGGGACGGCTTGCATCTGTCACCCCTGGGATTCCGGATATTGGCTAAGGCTCTTGCCACCCCCATAGCGCCTTTTTTAGGCAAGGCCCAAATTCTAAACCTACCACCCTAGAAAACAAAAATGGGAAGAAACTAAGGGTAATGCTGCTCAATGCCAGAAGTCTAAATCTCAAAATGCACGCACTCGAGGCCCTTCTCAGTATGGAGAACATCGATGTCTGTGCTGTGACTGAAACCTGGTTCAAGGCTCCTGAGAGCACCCCGGCACTATCAGGTTTTACCTCATATCATGCGTTCCAGCCCCAAAACCCGGACCATACCACAAAAGGAGGGGTGTATCCATATTCATCAAGGATACCCACACCTCCAGGTTGGTGGCTACGCACGAAGCATCGGAAACCATCCAGGTGCAATTAACCATAGGCAAAACTGCTCTACAATTTGTAGCATGCTACAGGCCACCCTCTCAAACTCAGGAAACCCACACAGCCTTCCTGAAGACACTGGAGGGTATAAATGTATCACCAAACACCATCATATTGGGTGACTTCAACTACCCAAATATAGACTGGGAACATTACTCAAGCCCCAACTTTCTAGCCCAAAGGTTCCTGGAGTTCATAAATTCAAATGCCATGGAACAACTAGTCACCATCCCCACAAGAGGAGAAAATATACTAGATCTCATCATCAGAAACATGGGGACAAAATGCTCCACACCGGAAGTATATCCCTCTTTGGTGAGATCAGATCATAAACTAATCTCACTAGAAATCCACATCCCCCCCCCACCCCCAACAAAAAAGACCACAGTGAAGAACTTCTCTAAAGCAAACTTCACACTACTCAAGACAGGTGTGGTATCCTTCAAGGCCCCCGAGCCAATGGAAACCACAACCCAATCTGCGGAAACCCTTACAAATGCCTTCTATGAACACCTTCAGGACTGCATGGATCAGGCAATCCCAAATAAAATCAAGACTCTTTCCACCAAGGGCAAACGTCCAGTCTGGTGGACCCCAGCCATAAACAAACTTTACAATAAGAGGAGAAAGCTATTACATGATAGAGCAAAATCCCAAAAAGGGAAGGCATCTTTGATCAGTACTAGCAAGAAACTACGATCCCTCATAAAATCATCCAAGGCCAACTTTGAGAAAAAAATTGCCATAGATTCAAAAGACAATCATAAGGCCTTCTTCAGCTATGTCAGAAACCTGGGTGGAAACTCCCAGATATGCTCAGAATTAGTCCAAAATGATACAAAAATCACTGAACCCACAGACATTGCCAACATACTGGCAGACAGGTTCAGCGCAAACTTCACCCCCCTCTCCCCCACAAAAGGAGAGATAACTATCCCAACAGAGTGTAGCCTCCCAGACATCTCAAATGCGCAAGTGAAAGCTGCTCTCTCTAAAGCTAAAAACACAGCATCAATGGGACTGGATGGTGTCCCCGGCTGTGTGCTACATGAACTCAATGAAGAACTAAACGCACACTTAAGGCAGCTGTTTAATCTTAGCCTTACCACAGGACATGTGCCCAAGGAGTGGCGTACAGCAACTGTGGTCCCACTCCACAAAGGCGGTGCCTCTATGGACCCTGGTAATTACTGCCCTATAAGCTTAACAAGCCTGGTCTGCAAAGCTATGGAGAGGATCATAATGGAACTCATAAACAAGGACATAGGGGACTTGCAGACCTTGGACCCAACCCAGTTTGGCTTTGTCAAGGGCAGATCTTGCCTTTTGAACTTGGTCGACTTCTTCGAAACAGTTACCAAGGCCATTGATGAGGGAAAGGCAGTCCATACAGCCTACCTTGACCTTGCAAAAGCTTTCGACACAATACCCCACTCGGGTATCATAGAGAAACTTACCAGCTTAAATGTAAACCCATATGTCACAAGATGGGTTGCAAACTGGCTAAAGGACAGAACCCACAGGGTTAGAGTTGCTGGAGCCATGTCAGACTCCAAGCCGGTTACAAGTGGTGTCCCACAGGGCTCAGTCCTTGGCCCCCTATTGTTCGGCATCTACTTCTCAGAAGTACAGGCAAACATAGGAGGACTATGGCTGACAATGTTTGCGGATGACTGCAAACTGGGTGCCATAGTGGATAGTACATCAGACACAGACATCCTTCAGAGGGGTCTCACGGAAACTGATAGCTGGTGCCAGAGCCATGGCCTGAAGTTAAACGCAAAAAAGTGTATAGTCATACCCTTCGGGAAAAACAAGGTAACCCCAAGCTACCATATAGATGGCAACCCACTAATCACAGAAGAGGTTATCAGGGACCTGGGTACCCAGGTTGACAGTGGCTTCTCGTTTGACACTCACGTTGCTAAAGTGGTTAGAAAGACCTTCTACATTGCCCATCTGATCATGAAGGGATTCACATCCAGATCAAGTGAGGTCATTGTTCCCCTGTACTCTTCACTTATCAGACCAATGATCGAGTACAATGCCCCATTCGGGATGTATCTCACCCGACACCTGCAGCAATTGGAGAGACCCCAAAAGTTCCTCACCAAAAGGATAAAGGGACTCCAAAACCTGTCATATACTGCCAGACTGAAGAAACTCCAACTCTATTCAGTTGCATACCGTCTGCTCAGAGGTGACCTGTGCCTGACATACAAGGCCATGACCAACCCAGAATTAATGGACATGCTCCACCTCAAAAAATACAAATCCACCAGAACCACTAGAGCAAGTGACTTAAACCTTAGCACGGATATAAATAGGATGTGCTGGAGGGATAGATTTATCACCCAGAGACTCCCCATGCTGTGGAATAAAATCCCGGTCCATGTGAGGCAGAGCACCTCGCTGGCTCTGTTCAAGAGAAATCTTGACTGGTGGATGGGAGATCGTAGGTTTACCCCGGGAATCATCTCTGTGTCACTGCTGGACAGAGGCACAACAAACTAATGGGCACATTATTTTTAACATAAGGGGTGGCGTAAGCCACATAACTTTGGGCTAGGCTTATAAATGCCTTAGGGCAGATAGCCTAGTATAAACCTATGAACCTATGAACCTATGAACCTATCATGTCTCCTAAATCTGATAGACTTCTTTGAAGCAGTCACCAAAGCCATAGAACAAGGGTAAGATAGTTCACACAGCCTATCTAGATCTTGTCAAGGCTTTCAACACCATCTCCCACTCTGGAATTATAGATAAACTCACTAAACTAGGTATAAATCCCTATGTCACAAGATGGGTTGCCAACTGGCTCACTGACAGAACCCACACAGTGAAAGTAGCAGACTCCAAATCCGACTTCAGACCAGTGACAAGTGGAGTACCACAGGGTTCAGTCCTGGGTCCTCTCCTGTTTGGTATCTACTTCTCTGAAGTACAGGCTAACACAGAAGGTCTTTGGCTAATGAAGTTCGCAGATGACTGCAAACTAGGAGCCATAATCGAAACTCCTAACGATGTGGACATCCTACAAAAAGGCCTCACAGAGACAGATGCCTGGTGTCAAAGCCATGGCCTCAATCTCAATGCCAAAAAGTGCATTGTCATCCCCTTTGGTAAAAACTCTGAACCCATTAACTACAACATAAGCGGTAGTATACTTAACATCAAAAGTGTGATAAGAGACCTTGGGGCACAGGTAGACAGTAGTCTCTCCTTTGATAATCACATCGCCACAGTAGTTAGGAAATCCTTCTACGTGGCACACCTCATCACAAAAGGTTTCTCATCCATAAAAAAAGAGGTCATTGTTCCCCTCTACTCATCACTCATTAGACCCATTATAGAGTACAATGCCCCTTTTTGTATGTACCTCACAAGACATCTACAACAACTGGAAAGGCCGCAGAAATACCTCACAAAGAGGATTACTGGCCTCCAACAGATGCCCTATGCAGACCATCTCAAAAAACTCCAGCTTTACTCCACCACATATCACCTACTCAGAGGTGATCTCTGCTTAACATACAAAGCTTTGTCAAACACAGAGCTGTTGGACATGCTCCACTTAAAGAAATCCCAATCCCTCTGAGCTGCACGCTCTAGGAACCTAAACCTTGTCACCACAATAAACAGAACATGTCGGAGGTATAGATTCCTGTCCCAGAGACTTCCCATACTCTGGAATAAACTACCTATCTATATCAAACAAAGCTCCTCATTAGCACTCTTCTAGAAAAATCTTGATGATTGGATGGGAAATAGGAAATTCATCCCGTGGATCACCTCTGTGGTTCTGCTCGACAGTGGCACAGGAAAATAATTTTCTTGGGTGGCAAAAGCCAGGGTACCTTTTTGGCTGGGCTTGTGTGGGCCCCAGGGCCGATAGCCTAGTACCTACTTATGAAGCTATAAAGGAAGGCAAGACATGAGCAATTTATGTAATGATGGAGTAAGTGCTAATTGTTAAAAGGAAAAAACACATGCGCGCGCGCACACACACACACACACACATATATATATATATATATATATATATATATATATATATATATATATATATATATATAGCATGCATACCTCTTATGTTCCTCATACAATTTGTGAATTTTCTGGCAAATCATTGAGGAATGAAGACACAAAACAATGACAGATATTTGAGTGTCAAAATTCGTGTCCACCAGAAAATGCATGCCAATGCAAAATCTGTTAGATTCTAACAACTTTTTATAAGAGCAATATTTTAAACATATCCATATTTTTGGGGCACTGTACCCCCACTATTGTTGGCTCTATTCAGAGGTTGAGAGGTATGATGACATGACAATAATAATAGAAGCTCTTATTACAGTTTGTTTTCTCTTTTGTTGATATATGCAAATATGTTTAAAATGAGTTGATTTAATAATGATGTTTTAAAAATAAAATAAATGAAAGAGCAAAATGTAAGATGTTATGCATTTACCAGTCATATGCCATATACACACCACAACATATAGAATAATTTATGTATTTTTCCCAGGAGATATGCTAGAATTTCAATGAAAGATGCCATGCCATATTTTGCCTCACCACTTTTTTTTCATTTTGATGGGTTTTTGGGTTACACTTGGAGTTGCACAGGAAGGGGTTCCATTCTCAAATTTGGGGTAAAAGATTTTGGCTATGCCTCTAACATTGACTCGCAGAATATGAGGAAAAGGCTTCTTCTCTGTAAGCCATTTTAAAAAGCTTGTCATGTACCTAAACACCAACACCAGATGGGTCTCCTGTAGACAAATCAACTGTGGATGGGATTGATTAATGAAATGCAATGTCCTGATCAATTTAATAGAATCAGTTAACCTATATGCATGTTAGTGCATAATTATTGGTTAGACAGATAACACAGAACTTTAAGATTATGAGCTTTTAATGCATTATTTCTATTGTCCAGGGTTTGATTCTCTCAGCAACTATTTGACTGCTGTGTGACTGAACAATTCATTTATTCAGACACTGCCTCTCAGCTGAAAAGTTACATGTGGATCAGTGTTTTATCCCAATAAACAAATATAAATAAATAAATAAAAATAACTGCATAGACTGTCCCTGTAGTGACTCTAACATGACTTTAACATGGTTAATATGTAACAGCTGATTAGCATAATAGGCACTGAACCAGTAGTCAAGTAATACCGTTCCATCTTAAAGGGTGTAGAAATATCAGTGCAAAATAGTAATACATCAGAAAAAGTAGACACAAAAATATAATTAAAATATATGAAATATTATTAGTAAGTTATTACAGTGCTTTATCAGACTCCCCATCATTACATCACTGCATATCTAGCATAGTGGAATCCACTTTTCCTGTATGAAACTGGGGAATCTGTAAAACTCAAAGCAAATATACCACCCATCCTGTTTCAGATGTAGCAGTTCATATCAGCATAGTTAGACTAACTTACTCTACTCCCTGTGACGTCCATCAGCATCCTACAAACATATATAAAGGCCTACCCCAGTCCAAGACAGCCTCCACAGATCCTCATCTAACGCCTGACAAGACTACAAACATATATAAAGGCCTACCCCCGTCCAAGACAGCCTCCACAGATCCTTATCTAACGCCTGACAAGAGTATAAATGTAATGTTAGTAAGGGATCACATAACATTTTGCCCATAATGAAGCACAAATAATGAATCATAGGCCCCTAAATCAGCAGGTACTTTTAGCCATCATGCTACTAAGATGGCCCTGGCTTGGATGTAGGAAGAGAGGAAGAGAGGCCTCACAAATTGCATGTAGTGACAGCAAATCTATATTTTAGCTTCTACAGTGTGTCTGTTGATCATCAGCTATATACTATCCTATGACTCTCATCTACATACAGGTAGATGTCAGCATTATACTCATCAGAAGCTGCTCCATGTCTCAGGAGACCATGCTTCATGCAGTAAATGAACCACACACAGGAACCTAGTCTCATACCACGTGAGCTATATCTGATAAGGTACACATGCCATGACTTCAGTCCTAGACTCAAGCAGTAAATTAACCATACAAGGGGACCAGGGAAGTCACATAACATGTGATATAGAACTGACATGGTGCTCAAGGCATGCTATGACAAGACAGGTGGCTGTCTAGCTGATGTCATTCAAGCTGATATCACATTAACTCAAGGAAAGGTGAAATCACACATCTTACTACTGCAGAGTGGAAGGCTGCCATTAAACTGAATTACCCTTTCCAGTGATAGCATTATGGAAATAAACAATTTCAAATCCTTACCACACAGAACGCCTGGTTTAGTGCAATGACTATTAGAGAGGTGACATCATCAAGCAGATTTAGATTAAAATATTCAATAAGCGTGGAAAGAAAAGAAAGACAATGAGTCTGTATGTAGGGCACAGATACCCTCATCCACTGCCTTATAAGTAAAATATCCTTTTGTCATGATACTCCAGTAGTAAACATGACGTCTTGTCAATCCTCCCAGACCACATCACTAGCTATGTCACTGAGACAGACTGTGGCTATCTGCCAGATTATCATTCAAGAAAATAATTAACCCTTTTCTACATTAATATTGTCTTCTTAAATAATAATAACTTACTCTGCCAGTCATTCCTCTTGTTTTTTACCTGCAGTGAGAGGAACTAGAGTCATTGTCTGATCCCTCCCAGGACCACTGCCTTTCCCGAGGGTCAAATATTGTCACTCTTGCAAAAATTGCATTGTTTCTGCTGCCTTATTGAAACTAATATTCCCAGATGGCAAATTTAAACTTGATGCCTTTTACTCAACATAACCTAAAGTTTAGAATAAAAACATTTTTAAATCTATAAGCCTCTAGTGTACAGTCATGCTAACAAAATAGTTTCTTTCCCTGATAGTTGAGCTCTTTTCCTGGTTTTCATAGCAAACCTTGAAATTTTTAGTTTATTGGAGTCAAAGATCACTCATTATGGTGAGAAGTACTATTTGCTGGCAGCACCTGGTCCAGGGTATAATGTCCTTCCTCCACTCAGATCAGGTCTTCCAGTGTAAATGTCTTTTAACACTTTTTTGTAAAACCAGGACAGTTCTATGCTCTTACTTTGGAATCTCCATGATTTATGAAGTCTTGCAGTCATCTGACAGAGCTCCATCTTTCATATTAATGAAACAATGTTTCAAAGCCACCACCTGAAATGTGGCCATCGTCATTGTCACTTTAAGTCTTCTTCCTTACAATCTCCACAAGTGATAGATTCGGGTAATATAACATTAATTTTAAGTAGCTTGGCTATTACAATAATGGCAAAATAGTCTATTATCGGGTTAATTCTTTGAACGCTCTAAATGTCTATTGCTTTGGACAGAGGTGGTGCCTAATTCCTGTACTATTGTAGCCAAAGTGAAGATGTTTGTAGTTGTTGGAATCATACACTATTTTTCCTGCACAACAATTTATCCTTCTAATCATCAGTGGTGCAATGAAATGAAAGCTGCAAATTAGGAATTGCACTTTACATATTTTTCTGCACAGATGTCATTGCTGACTCAAACCTTCTAAAAGAGTGAAAAGGTTTTTGCAACATCAAGCTCCTACTGAATAAACATGTTTATGAGATCCACAACAACTGGTTCATTACCTGAAGTGATTTCTGCTTGCTGCAGACATGCCATGAAGGCCTTTTTAGATTTGTTTACTTGTATATGTATATGTTTATTTATTAGGGTATTGCATACAATATATCACATGCACTATAAAATGTACTATCTAAGAAATAATGAATGGAGACATTGTGTTACTAGTGGGAACATAGGTTCATAGGTTCATAGGTTTATACTAGGCTATCTGCCCTAAGGCATTTATAAGCCTAGCCCAAAGTTTTGTGACTTACGCCACCCCTTATATGAAAAAATACTGTGCCCATTAGTTTGGATTTGGATTTTTTGAGGTGGAGCATGTCTATTAATTCCGGGTTTGACATGGCCTTGTATGTCAGGCACATGTCACCTCTGAGCAGACGGTATGCGACTGAATAGAGCTGGAGTTTCTTCAATCTGGCAGCATATGACAGATTTTGGAGTCCCTTTATCCTTTTAGTGAGGAACTTTTGGGGTCTCTCCAATTGCTGCAGATGTCGGGTGAGATACATCCCGAATGGGGCATTGTACTCGATCATTGGTCTGATAAGTGAAGAGTACAGGGGAACAATGACCTCGCTAGATCTGGATGTGAACCCCTTCATGATCAGGTGGGCAATGTAGAAGGTCTTTCTAACCACTTTAGCAACGTGAGTGTCAAAAGAAAGGCATGTTTGCATAAAACCTTTTAAGGGCACCGGCCATATTAAACCAAATCCCTTAGTAATAAAATAAGTTCCTTTTACATAGCTATGTTTTCTGTGCCACTGAATAATTCTTCTAGCAAACTGTGTTTTCTAATTCCTGCTATTTATGTAAATGTTGCATACAACAATTAAGCCTTCCTGCTTTACATTTGCGTTACTAATTTTTTGTTACATTTTCAGCTGGTATCTATTTATAAAAGAAACAAAAGGTGGATTTGTTCAGTCCTAATAATCTGTCGGCTATTTCTATTGCTTTGCCATGCGTCCAATGTACTTGTTATATATATATAGCACTGATCAAACATTTTTGTTGTGTTCAAAGAAGCTAAAGTGACTCAGTGAAAATGATAGATGCAATTTCTTGTTAGGATTAAGGACAGCTGTCATTTGAAAATGGTAGCATTTTCCCTCATCAGACACAATAAAAGTTTGCTATTATAAATTAAAATAAAACTGCACCTCATCAGTTTCCTTCATGATTTTATTTTGTATATCAGTAGCTGAGCTTCTTTATTAACCAGCAGTCCCCTGCCCTCCACCCAAGGCTTGTCACAGAAAGGTTTTTACAAAAGATTCTTACTATAACATGTAATTTTTTTTTTTAGATTTTATAGCATAATCAATATGTTCCCTGTATAACAAATACAATAATGACAGACTCTCACATAGAAATCGCTAATAATAGACTCAACAATGTGTAGATCTAGAGGGCCATGACCTGTCTGTCTTTTTTCAAAGTCAGTATTTTATAAAAGTATAGATTTACACCCTGTACAGCAGTGCACTAAACAAAATTTTCTTTGTTTCAAAGAAGCTAAAGTGACTAGTTGATTCTACTAAGCATAGCTGTGAGACTGATTATCAAGATCCCGTTTTGCACAAGAGATATCACATTCCTAATCACAGTAGAAACACTGAAGCAAGTGCCCACAATGTACACTCTACTGACCAAAGCTAAAAATAACAGATATTGTCCAACTGTCAAAGAAGCCGAAAAATGCATTCCAGAAACCTAACCCCTAATCTCCAAGGCAAGTTACTATTAAAAAATGACATGGAGGCTATCTGGTTTAATGCCCAGTATGCTCTGACCAGTGTGATCTAGCATTGTTACATGACAGGCAGGGCTGTTGTTTGTTGATGTGTTTCATCTTCTGTTATTAAGCTTCATTTCTTCAATTTCTGTGTTGATCATGAGAGCACGGGGTCTTAAATGGTTAGCACATGAATAGATACATATCTCTATGAAACTATGCATCACTGGAATATAGATTAGGGTAAAGGCTAAACTGGGATGGGTGTTCCTGTGCAGGTAATGCCTGTGATTTATTCAGATAATGGGTGTTCCTGTGCAGGTAATGCCTGTGATTTATTCAGATAATGTTCAAGCCGCCTTTTCACTACAAATGTGAGAAGATTTATTAGGTGAGTGAGCTTCACATGAGACTTTTTTTCAGCTACAGTCAGTACTGCTAAGAAAATATAAGAAGTTACATCACAAGATAATGCCATGAGAAAATATATACAGTTAATAACAGGAAATTGCAATACATCCACTCAGTGACCCACATGGTGCCATGCACAGTAAATCTACATAGTAACAGGAATCTGCAAAGATTTATCTTCTTTATATATTTATTATTCATAACCAGGTTGACCATGTCTGATAAGGGTAATTTTCAATGAATGCAAAGACAGAGAAGATACCAGTACAGTATAAACTTCAAAAGAAGACCATTTGTAACTAATCATGAGGAAAATTCTCTGTGTGGAACAGCTAAAATTCCCTAGAGTTCCTTAGAGTTATTAGGTGCCTAAACTCTAAGGAACTCTAGGGAATCTTAGATCTTCCACACAGAGAACACAGAGAAGTTTCCTCATTATTTGTTGTTGGACCCAGTATCTTGACATACTGGGTTTGAGAGACTTTGAGGGACACCACAGAGACTGTTTGTATCATTTGTAACTAAAATACATATTTCCTATCATTGCTAAGGCAAAATAAGTAGAGTACACAACATAATTCATGCAAAATAGTACGGTTATTAGAGAAGAAAATATTCAGTACACGCATATTGACTATTTGCATATGAAATCAAACAGTAGTTAACTGGCTATGTACTAATAGAAAATCCAGTTATACAGAGTAGGCTATACAATGTAAAGGATATTTTACTATATTATATAATAGTCTGTCTGGGAGATTATGCAAACATAACAAATAAATGATTTGTATTTACATAATGTGCATTATATGCTATTCTTTCTGAGACATTATACACATCACAAGTTGTGTGACAGAATAAAAAGTAAAATTTAAAGAAAATAAGTCTTTAACAAAAGTGTGACAATGTGACGTAGTGCCAGCTATGCCAGAGAGAGTAGGGTAGTACATGTGTAACATATGCTAGCATAGCTATCTGGAGTTCTATAAAGAATTTTATGTAATTTTACCAAACTGATTTGTACAGCTGCTTGTTTTAAAAATCTGTTTGTAAAGCTGCTGGTGTTAAAAATGTATCAATAGTGGGTTCTGCAGGACAGAAAAGAAATATACAATTATATCAGACTGTACTGTTCTGAGGAAATGTACATACAGTATGTTAACAGAGGATGCTGGAAGGGAAGGGGTTAAACTCAGCCCAGCTTACCTTAAGAAAAAAAGCTTGAAAGTAAATGACTTGGTTTGGTTTATGCCATAAAGATTTTATCTCACAGGTCTGAATGCAGGCAGAGACACAATATCTAGTCTGGGATCCTACTCATATTGTCCTTAGTGGTGAACTAATTGTTACCCTGGGGTGCCAGAGAATGTATGGTTAGTCTCTACAAGAAGGATGAAATTATTGGAATTGTTTTATAGTCTCCAGATTTCTTAGCAAAGCTCTAGGTGTGTATTGTGACACATCTGTACTAGATTCTGATTCAGCTTCTAGTCAGGGACGTAGTGTGGAAACCACCAAATTATATTTCCTGTGAATTAAAACTCTGGTATTTATTGTAAATAGATATTCAGCATTTTCATGTTTTTGATTTTATTATTTATTACTAAATATATCTATAACTTTCATTGTGGCTCGTCTTTTAGAAAATAGTTTAACCTTTGAGAGAAACTGCATTAATTTGGTGGCACTGTAGGCTTCATGTTCCTGAAAGTCTTGCCGCTTGACCTAATATTGCCATTTGTATAGTATTAGTCTTACTAAGAGTAATTGATACCCTGGTAAGAGCCTGAAAGTAGCTGGCTGGTGGCAGTGAATCTACCTTATAGTCTGGGCAGAGGTGGACATAGCTGGTAAATCTGTGCCAACCTTTTCCAGGTGTGTGTGAAAATCAAATCTTAAAGTGTGTGTGTGTGTGTGTGTGTGTGTGTGTGTGTGTGTGTGTGTGTGTGTGTGTGTGTGTGTGTGTGTGTGTGTGTGTGTGTGTGTGTGTTTGTGTCAGTTACTTGGAACAGAGACACAGAGCACTGGTTTCTGCAGAGAGAGAAAGGTGGAGTCTTATCTGGGGCCTGGAGAGGAAACCCTAGCCCCAGGACTGAGTATATTCTTAAGTGAAATTCTGCTTGGTGCAGAGAGCAGCATCTGAAATTACTGTGTGTATCCACTTTTGTTCTAAGTGAATGTTCCCCATTAGTGTCAGTGGTGAGAATTGAGGCTAATCGATTACTGGCCCAGAGGTGGGAAGTCACAAACAGCTTTTAAGAATGATTGTTCAGTAATTGCTTTATAAGAAACTAATGTTTGCAATGTTAGTGATGCTTAAAATAATTTTATTCCAGTTAAGATAAACTGAATATTTAAGCAGGATATCACATCAGAGTTGATGGATTTTATTCAAAGGTTAAGTGCTGATCTTAGGTTTTTAGAATGACAGTAAGGCATGATGCTATTAATGATGAACTGTGTTTTACTTGTAAGAATCTGCAATCATTTAGTGGACAGTAGTCTAGTTTCTTCTCAAAGGAGGGTCAAGTTAATGCAAGTAAGTTTGTGGCATGATGTGTTATTGGTGCAGATCCTAATATAAATTTTCTTGTTTCGTGGTATATTTTCCCAGTATGGTTAGTGAAATTCTTGTGTAAAGGATGCAGCCATGTCATAGTATAGAATGAAATAGTATGGAAACACATTTAACACACTTATACAAAGCAAGATAATATCTGACCCTACAAAGATTACCCATCAAAATATTACATTTCTTGAAAGTCATTTTTATTTGCTCCTCTGAAGATAAGGTACCACTGATAAGGCATCCTAGATATCTGACTATTTTTGCAAAAGGGATAATATATTCAGATTTGGTTTTAGTTTTGAGTTTTAGAGAGTGCATCATCTTATAGTTGCTGTTACAGAAAAAAATGCTACATTTGTCTGAGTATATGATTAAATGTGAGTCTTTAAGGCAGTTTTCCAAGATTTGGAAACAATTTAATAGGTCCTTTTCAGCATCCATCACAGGGATATTCATTTTAAATGCTATGGATGGCATGCAAAGTTATTTCCCCTACATAATGGCAAATTTCCTGTCAGTGAGATAGCTCTGAATCCACCATAGTTTAAGAGGGATGGAAGCCTAGAGCACTTATTGTATTCAGGAATTCAGAGCAACCTATAATATTGGAGGCCTTGAATAAGTCAAGGAACAGTCCAAATACTACTTCACCCATGTAGAGTTTTTGCCTTATAAATTCTGTGACAAGAATTGATGTGCTGACCAAGAGAGACTCCATGCTGTCACTTACTAAGCAGGCTGTACTCATCTGTGTACAGAGATAAGCTGAGGGAGTGCACATGCTAATGTTTTGGACAAGATATGCAGACTGTGCATGTTTCCTTATTACTGAGACTCTACACTGTGTCTGATTTTTCTTTCTATTGCATATATGACATACAATATCAGGTAAATGCATACATTTGTTAAAAATAAGTCAAAAAGGTATCTGACAAGGTAACTTCTACTAATATAAAAATCACTGTAATTGGAGACTGACCTTAATAAAATCAGTCTGCATCCATAAAATAATGACAACGTCCAATAAGTAAAATGATAATCTCTAATCTTAGATTTAAATTGTTACAGATTTGTTTCATTTCTGACATGAAGTGAAAGATTATATCATGTTGAAGAAGGTTACAGGTGGCAAGTTTCAATCAACACATGTAATGCTTCTTCAGACCTGACAAAGCAAACACCAGACAGTGCTAGAAATGATGCTCCTGTGTGGACATTACTGGAACAGAGAAGAGCTCCATGGCAACCATTTGTAAAACCAAGTAAGAGAGCAAGAAAAAAAATAATAAGCAGTGCTAATAACTCAGAGGAACCAAAACCGCTCATCAATACAGTGGGAATACTTTGATTCAGACAGACAGGTGATATATGGCAACGGAGCTAATAACACGAAAGAAAGAAAGAAAAAGAAAGAAAGAAACATTGTAGTGCCCAGCAGGTCTTCCTAAATATGTATTAAAAACTGTAGCAGACCTAGTTACAGATCTATACTACAAGCTATTTCATGGACCTCAGAGGTCAGAAGTAGTCCCATGAGACTTTAAACAAGTGCTAGATGCACCTTGCATGAAAGGATGATGATAACTGACCTGGGGAAATATAGACCCAGTTAGTCTAAAGTGGATAGCTGGGTAGCAAATAGCAAAAATCCTGAGACATATACTGAGCATTTACAAGATAGTTTCTTGTCAGACAGCAACAGTAAGCACACAGCTGAACTACCTACCCATCCAAGTGGTAACATGAAAACTTCTCTTCAAATTAAGAAGCCATCCATCAATGTGAATTCTGTAAATAGCAAGTACTCAGAAAGCTGAACTGGCCTCTTCCACAGCTTTGTTTATGCATATCTTGGTATAATATATTTGATTCCTACATCTATCTGTATGTTTATTCAAGTTGAACCGCCAGTTGCATACTGTCAATGTAAACCATGCTTTCATTTATTCCATATAACTGTACTGTGATGTAAATGCCAGCTGCAGTATTGAATGCTTATTTTCCCTAAAGTCCTTACACAAAACCATACTGTTCTATAGAAGTAAAATAAACAGTCATATATAATCTTCTGCATAATAGTTTGTATTATACTGTGCCCAGTTTGTGGCTGAAAATAGTTTTTGAAACAGCACATCTACCTAGCCAACAACTGATTAAATAAAGCACAGGGACAAACATCAGCATAGATTCTTTCCTGTCCATGTGAATGACTCTAATACAGATCTATGACTGATGTTACCATCAGAGTAGACAGCAAACAAGTAGATGCAGTCTTCTTAGAACTCAGCAAAAGTTTAATTTGAACCCACATAAAAGGCCACTAGTTAAGTTGGAATGTATGTCGTGGGAGTGATGGACATGCAAGCTTCCATCTAACTAATGCAAACATATGAAAAACTGTCATAAAAAAACTAAAATGCATCTCTAAAACAATATTTTTCTGGTGGGACAAGTCACATTTCACCCCATCATCCCTTTCTTTAAAAATACTAGCGCCATGTTCTCACAACCATGTTTCCACAACCATGGAGAAAGGGCATAGCCTTCCTACAGGAAAACATTATCCAGTGTGAGAGTGACAATGACATTTTGTTCTGATCCGCAATAAAGAGAAGTTGAACTGTGACCATAATTATAACCAGTCAAATGGAACAGAGTGACTACATCCCTAGCAAGAAAATCATCCAAACACATCTCTCAGCTAAATTCAATGTAAGTCTAATAACAGATTTTTTTAATAAAATAAATTACAAATAAAAAAGTTAAAATGACTGTCCTCAATTGATTGCTGAAAATAAAACTGCATTCAATGAAGCTGCCACCAGCAAAACTATATACATGATCCAGTAATGGTCACATGCTGAGGGAGGTGCCTAAAATCCTAAAAGAGTGTAGGACTGGCCACAGGGAACATCACAGATAATAGTGGCAAAGAGCCTCTCTCGGGGAAAAGGTAAACAACTAATGAGATCACAGAGAGGTCAGTGTTAGGCCTAACAATGCTTATCGTATTTGTGTCTAATATTGTGGCGGAATTGTTTTGTACCTATTTGTTGACCAGGTAAGCCCAATGGACACAGCTCCCTCTTCTCATGGGTGACTTTAGAGCACTGTCAGCGTAAGCAAGTCAAAAGGAATCAGACTCTGTAACATGTCGCAGGAAGCATCTCTAAGCTTTAGTCTTCTGCTCTGCTTTTTTATTATTAACATAAAGGTTGCAGAAGTGGCACAGAATGATGATGTCATCCTACAAAGAATTAGAAGGATAAATGGCTATGCAGAAAAATAGCAAATAGGGTACAAGTCCAACAAATACAAATTTCTTCACTTTAGCAATAATAGCACTGGAATGGAATATAGATTGAGTTGAGCGGCTGGAATGGACTTGGAAAGTCAGGGCTAGAAAATATACTTTCAGTATTAATCAGTGTGAGAATGAATTATCACAACCAGAGTGTGGTGGAAGTATCAAGGTGAAACAGCCTACCAACTCACATCCCAAGGGGAACAGATGTGAAGGAGAAGGATGTCCTAGTACCCCTTCACTGTACCTTTACACACCCACATCTGGAGTACTACATCCAGTTTGGGAGGCTAAATAAAGAAAAAGTTCTAGAAATAGTGGAGAAGGTACAAAGGAAGTCAACTCAGGCAGCAGCAAAGTGGGTGGGTGGCTGGCACTATGAGAAGAGACTTTCAGTGCTGGTTATATGTGCTTTGGAGCAAAGAAGGGACAGGTAGGTATGGTATAAGTACACACAATAACTAGTATCCATCATGAAGAGGGTCAAATTTGAATAATATACTTACAGTGGATTAAGAGGGTATTGTTACCAAATTGAAATGACTGGGTTTTAAGCAGATATAAGGCTGTTCCACATAATGACAATACTGGCATATAAGAGGAATCACTTGCTAGTTACTGTACAGGCAGGAGATACTGAAATAATTTAAAAAGACTTGCAATGCCTGTGAAATGCTAGCTGCAGCAAAAGGGTGGACATGATAGATTCAAGTCTCCTGCAAGCACAGTCATAGATCTCCTTTCATCCACAACTCCACTTGATACCAAAAATGTCTGTTGATAAACAGGATAAACAGCACAAATCTAGACAGCATACCAGCAAAGGTGTTCTGATGACATATGACACTACACTATGTCACCAATCTGTTACCATCAGGTATCCATGCCAATGTGCTAATGGAAAAAATAAAAGGTTTCTGATATAAGATTGTAGAGTCACCGTTTATCTGACCAAAAATTAACTTTTAGCAGTTCTACTGTAAAATATAAAAATGTAAAGTAACAGTAGCTCAGAGGGACATAATTGTGACACTATTTGTATCCCATTTAATGTACTGATCTCTTATGGGTAAATGACTACATGTCCATAATAGGTAAAGAAATATTAAAATAACTGCTTTTTGCAAGTAGCGTGAAACCTTGGACACAGAACTGGCACAGTGTGCGGGATGTTAGGTTCTGGTGTTGGTATGGTTAACCCTAATCATTGTAATTTTCACAATCAAGCAAAAAAAAAAAAACAGAACAGAATTACTCTGAAAATAATTCCTCAAGGAGGTCAGTTTTAAAATCTGGATAGAAATCACCGTTAAAAATATGTTCACTAGCACAGCAGCATTATTTGTAGCAATGCATTATTGTTGTCTGAGAGATTCCTACAGCATGCATTCTAAACAGAACTTAAATCATTCAAAGATGTGCAAAGTTTATAGGAATTGGGATTGCTATTACACAGATTTCTTTGTCTAATTTCCCATATTTAACAAACATGAAACCTATGTGCCTGTAAAGTTCAGTTTCTATTTTCCAAAAGTAGCTGCTACTTTCACCTAAGTGTGTTCATCTTTTGAAGTTTATAATTGTTAATACATATCTCCCATTGGTCAGGAGGTTTGACTGTGAAAACTGTGATGTAACTCCAAGGCAAGTCAAGACAGTTCTGCTGCCGTTGCTGCTAAGAACATTTTGTTACAAAGCCAACGCTTCCTTCTGGGATGAGTCTTACCTGCATTAATTACTGGTGATGATTACTTCTTGGTATTCAAAGCGCAGAGCGATTACATGACAGCAGACCAGTCCCACCCCTGCAGGGAAAGGTGTGCTAGTGAACAATGATAAAAAGAAAATATTGAAGTTAAGGTCTAGTGCTGCTAACTAAACAGTATGTTGGCAGAGCTCAGACATCTTGGCGTCTGGTGTGAGGGAGAATGCAGACGTGAAAGTGAAACACTAAAAATTACATTAAATCACATCTGCTATGGTACTGTAGTAATCAGAAGACATGCTATTGGTCCAAGACAGAGATAATAACATTGCCAATCAGGCTTGGGCAAAACCTAAAAAAATAGAAAAGCCTGTGACAGTTTTAAGGGGCACACCAGACTGCCAATGTCATTTTATTTATTTATTAAACAGGTAAGCCTACTAGACACAAATGTCCCTTTTCGGTGGTGCCCCAGGAGAACTATCAGTACCTTTGTGAGAGCCAGATAGTTTGCAAACAGAAATGGGGGGAAGCAACAGACTAAAGGATAAAGCTCGTTAAAGAGAGAATCACACTCAGGAATAGAAGACAAGTCCCATTAACAGTTTACAATCTTAACTCTCTGAGCTAAACTGCAGATGTAGCACAATATGTCAGAAAGGGAACTGATGCTAAAAGAAGGCTGTATGATTTTAGGCAATTACAGGTATAAGCAAAATATATATATATTTTTACTCAAAGGATGTCTGATAATTATCTTGCGGAAACACTGAGGTGAGCAAGGAATGCCAAAGTTTGAATTTTAAAGTCAAAAAAATTAATTGGATCTGACTTAGGAAATGGAAGTGCAATTGAGGTTGGTTATGGAAAATGGTTGAGATTTGGGTTTTAGTTTTAGCAAGTGTTGAAGAATGAGTCAGCAGCAGTTTTTAACAACTACATCTAAAACACATCTAAGTCATTATCTGAGAAAGCAGCTGAACGTTCAACGTAATCTGAGGCAGTAGCTGGACTTCGGATCCATCAGTGGCATTCAGAGATGGTGGGTTATTGGATGAAAACTGCACGCTGATAATATGACCATATGAACAGCCTGAGAAGAAGAAATGGTGCACAAATGCAGAAATCCATGCATCATCACTACTCTGGTGCAAATGCAAGAAATCTGTGCACCTTCACTAACAATTTGCATTTGCTGCATAACCACTGTGAATTAGATCCCATGACTCACATTGCAGATTATCGGTGGTTGCTTTTGCAGGCCTTAGAATATTAAAGCTTGATTAATATATGTCAGTCGAGTGAGGTAAAAAAGCATTGATCAATCATGTACAATTCCAGTTTATCCAGACAATATTTCCAATATCCTGGCAGTGTCTCCCAAGGCATATAGTGATGTGACATATGAACTACATCTGTGTCAGTAAGTTCACTCACCACAGAAGACCACAAATTGAGTTTCACATCAAATGGTTTTAGTTTTTTTTTAAAAAAGGTCTTAGTCAATTTTTGTTTTTACATTGAACATTACTGATCTAATAGTAAAGGGTTTTAAAGGAACTTAGTAATTAGCATTTTTAATTAATGTATTTGTGTGATTGGCTAACCTATTATTTAATTTATGTATAAAAGGCTCAGTTTTTAGTCAGAGGTTATCCAAAGATGTCAGTGTAGTAGGACGAAAACGCAGTTGTATTTAAGGCGTTAATGCTCACTTGTTTGATGTGACCTTTGTGGATTATTTAATAAACTATTAACTTCATCCAGTTTGTCTCCAGCAGTCGGTGGCACTTTATTTATTTATTCACTCACCACAGACTTCAGTTACAAGGTTCACCAGATCAGTCCATTTCTTAAGCTAGACTGTGTTTTATTTATCTTAGGCTCAGCATATCAGCCCAAATAGTCCTGGGTCGGAGTAACCCCTCACCATTAGAATTATACAACTACTTGATTCAGTGCTTCCACCATCAATTATCAAACAGGGCCTTTTTGGATAATTCCCCTCTTTTACTGTCTCTGCAATTGGCTGAATATACATAAATGTTGCTTAGGTTTTGAGATGCTCTGAAAATTAAACAGATGTGCAAATACAAATAGGTGCCTATTAAGTAATTAAAGCATATAAATGAAAGAAACCGAATCTTTAATATCTGAAATATAAACTATAAAAGGGCAATGTCAAATGAAAGATAAGTAGCAGGAAGCAAGGCAAAACTAAACATAGTTCTTACAGTAAAAAGTAGTGACATTCATTTAGTTTTGTTATTTGTCACCTATACTGAGTACTATTTCCTACAAGCCTCAGATACAACAAAGATAATGTTCACTTGATTTTAAAGGTAACACTGTCTCTGATACTGCACTGATAACATCTGATAGGCTGTCTGAAGTTGATCTGAACACTGTTAGCTAACTTTTCACCTAGTACAATGTTCTCATCAGTCAGGAATGCTTAATTTATTAAGAACTTAAATCAGTGATTCCACCCTACTCCAAGGGCTGAGTCAAAGCTACTGGGATTACAACTAGCGCTTAAAAAGCCCATTCTTTAAGCATGAATTAAGTGATGTCATTCATTCAGCAATGACTTCATTCAGAAGCAAGGCTATTTACCTCTTGCACCCTTTCATATTTTATTTGTTCCTAGTCCTGTCTAGTTTGAAAGAGAAATCAAAAGGAGTGTTTGTGTTTCACCACTCCATGCAATTAGTCTGCATACTTCCGAAGTCTAAAAACAAAGTAAATAAAGGAGAGTTGATAAAAAAGCCAGTGTTTGGATAAAAATGAAGGATGTACACAGACTGTGTCAGGGTTTTTCCACTACTGTGCAGTGTTCCTTAAGTCAAAACTGGAAACAACAAAAGAGAATCAGATAGATACTATTCCTGAGCATGTTATGCTGCAGTCTTCAGAGTCCCCCCCCCCCACACACACACACACACACACATACACACACACACACACACAGTTTCTAAGACCCCTGCCTACTTACTAGTTCTACAAAAGCATGGGAAAGTTAATTTGATTAGGGACCACAGAGGGGGTTGTGGGGGCCCTGATTTAGATGGTGCTAAGATTACCACAAGACAAAATGAACCAAGACATATTCCTGAAATCACCACATTGATAACAATAGCTGGAAAATGTGAATTTCATCACAACGTAAGCAAAATATATATTTTCTATCTTTGCTTTTAGACCTGTTGAAGCATCATTATCAGAGGAACTTTGCTTTAGAAGCATGTGAGGCTTAAAATGTTACTTCCAAGATAATATTAATAAAATGTAAATACCTTGATTTTTCATTTAATTTTCTTAAAGTTCATTTTATCATGCCACTGTTGATTCAAAGTGTTTGGATAAATGCCTAGTATATTTTTTATTATAAACAAAAAAAAAAAAATTGCTTATTTTTTGCTTGTTTCTGATTATGTGGTATGGTACAAAAAGAATGTATTTGTTTTTTTATAAAGCATAGAGGGAATCAGGTTTGACTTCATAAAGATATGAAGACACATATATTTATTTACAGATGTGAATGTACCTGTATAAAATTGTGCACATATGCAAGCACACACAGACACACACGCACACACAGATATATAAAGTGGAAGAAGACTTCAGAGTGCTGCAAATGTTAACGACATGCAAGCTGAATGATAGCAGAGTTGCCATGTGTCCCACCTTTCACAAGACAGTCCCTATTTGGGCATTTCTGTCCTATCAAAAATTTGATAAATAGCAAACAGCTTTCAATTTTAGGATACAAAATATTTTCTAAAACTATTATAACTATTATTTTATGTGATAAACATATTAATATGATATTGAACAAACAAATCAACTAAAATTCTGCAAATCTAAGCCTTTAGTATGGTGGTAATATAAATGTTGGTTTGTGCATTGAATTTAGGTATAACTTGTTCAGCAAAATATCACATTTCTGTAAAAAAATTCTCCAGCTTTGGGCATCTGAAAAGATGGCTAATCTGTGTAGATGCAGGGAGCACTATAATGTTTCCACTACTCAAAAAAAAGTACTAGCAAACCAAAATTTAAGAAGATAGAATTTGTTTTTGGAAATAAGATAGATACTATTCTGAGCATATTATACTGCTGCAGTCTTCAGAGTCCCCCTACACACACACACACACACACACACACACACACACACACACACACACACACACACACACACACACACACACACACACACACACACACACACTTTCTAAGACCCCTGCCTACTTACTAGTTCTACAACAGCATGGGAAAGTTAATTTGATTAGGAACCACAGAGGGAGTTGTGGGGGCCCTGATTTAGATGGTGCCAAGGTTACCACAAGACAAAATGAACCAAGACATATTCCTGAAATCACCACATTGATAACAATAGCTGGAAAATGTGAATTTCATCACAACGTCAGCAAAATATATATTTTCCATCTTTGCTTTTAGAGCTGTTGAAGCATCATTATCAGAGGAACTTTGCTTTAGAAGCATGTGAGGCTCAAAATGTTACTTCCAAGATAATATTAATAAAATGTAAATACCTTGATTTTTCATTTAATTTTCTTAAAGTTCATTTTATCATTCCACTGTCGATTCAAAGTGTTTGGATAAATGCCTAGTACATTTTTTATTATAAACAAAAAAAAAATAATTGTTTATTTTTTGCTTGTTTCTGATTATGTGGTATGGTACAAAAAAATAAAAGAAATAACATGTATTCTGTTTTTTGAAAAGCATAGAGGGAATCAGGTTTGACTTCATAAAGATATGAAGACACATATATTTATTTACAGATGTGAATGTACCTGTATACAATTGTGCACATATGCAACACACACAGACACACACGCACGCACAGATATATAAAGTGAAAGAAGACTTCAGAGTGCTGCAAATGTTAACAACATACAAGCTGAATGATAGCAGAGTTGCCATGTGTCCCACCTTTCACAAGACAGTCCCTATTTGGGCATTTCTGTCCCATCAAAAATTTGAAAAATAGCAAACAGCTTGCAATTTTAGGATACAAAATATTTTTTTTAAAACTATTATACCTATTATTTATATGATAAACATATTAATATGATATTGAACAAAAAAAAACAACTAAAATTATGCAAATCTAAGCCTTTAGTATGGTGGTAATATAAACATTGGTTTGTGCATTGAATTTAGGTATAACTTGTTCAGCAAAATATCACATTTCTGTAAAAAATCTCCAGCTTTGGGCATCTGAAAAGATGGCTAATCTGGGTAGATGCAGGGAGCACTATAATGGTTCCACTACTCAAATAAAAAAGTACTAGCAAACCAAAATGTAAGGAGAAAGATTTGTTTTTGGAAATTAGATAGGGCCATTGTACATTCTTTTTTTTCCCCACAGTCATCACTGGGGCCACAGGTAACTTCTCAGCACATAAGTTTAGAAACTAAAACTTTTGTGCACACACACAACTATAACTTCTACTAAATACCAGAATAAGTAAGTGAGAATTCTCTCTTTCTCCCTATCACACATAATTGGCCTCACATTATAATACTGGTATAATAGTGTAGCCAAGGCGATATCAAACATCTAAGATGCTGTACTTCAGGTGAGACATTATCCCAAGGTCTCATCTGCCAAATCCAGTGATAGTTCAGGGAGATGTAGAAGGGATTCATGACTAATTTTTGGGAAAAAAATGTACACTCAAAGGAGTGATCAGTAAACATTGAGCTAAATGAAACCAGCAACATTTGAAACTATCATACTATTAAAACACTTTTGTATGTGGAAAGCTGTGCCCTCCCATAGTCCCACTACATAATTATACTAACTGCCAGATCACTGTATGTTGAGGAAAAGCAAAGTCTCTGACATATCGCTGCCTTATTATTTGAATAAAAATAACTCCGATCGCATATGTGTGATTGCACTTTACAGTGCCTCTCACTCGTTAGTGTAAAATATTGTCAGTATTTTACACATTTTTCTTATACTAATTTATGTAATCTGTGGGGTTTGAATGAGTTTTTGAACCATTAGCATTGTTACTATTATTATTTTTAATATGTATATATAACTTTGAATAATTATAAATACATACATTGTAGTAGGGTATTACATGGATTCACAAGAACAATGGTGTTTTGTGACAGTAGTATAACTTTAACAAATAAAATTAATATTTAAACTGACGGTGATTGTGTTTGCATTTTTTTATTTGTTCTGAAGAAGTCCACAAAACCAAAGTGGATAAAAGTGCTAAACATTTACTGGATGAATTTTTATAAAAATATTTTTGTGGAATCCTGGGGCTCTGATGGCAACTTGCTGGCAGTTTATTTATTGTAGTGAGAGGTTTTCTGCTGACGGTCATCCAGCTTCCTTTTTTTGTCTCTCACTCATGCGTCAAACCTAAGTCTGATATCCATGGTAAAGTCATTATGACATCCATTCAGCCAAGAGTAAAAGAAATTCCTGGCCTGGCCAGATTCCCCTTATTCACTATAAATACCACCCCAGCTTGTGAATGACAAAGTTTGAGATTTGAGCAGTGTAATTAATTAACGACTAATTAAATATGTATGCATCTTCAAAAAGAAAACAAACAAAACTAAGTGGATAAAATAAGCTCTAAATAGGCAACAAACTGTAGCAATGCACTAGATGTTGAGGCCCAGGGTTATATCTAACAGCCTTAATTTATATCATGCTGGCCTGATTTTAGCACTACAGAAACTAAGGTTGCTGGTCTTTAAACGATGCAGCCATGATTGCCTTGCTACAGTTGTGGGTTATACAACATAACCCTTGTGCTGTTGCACAGTCCTGGTTTACATTCTACAGCTGTAGTTTGCATGCTATAACAGTAGATTACACAAAACAATCCCGAGTTGCATGATGCACAAATGCAATTGTGAGTTATATAGAGAAGCCCTAGTTTACATGTAGCATTAGCCTACTATGATCTAGCCTTGGGTTACAAGGGCTAGTATGGGGTGATGGCAAGCAGCCTGTATTATAAACGGTTTAAATTATGTAAACCAGGATTAAATTATGATGTCCTGATTTAAGTGCAGCATTCTATTTCATTTATTTATTATTTGGACAGATTGGTTGGCTAACCATAGCAGATGTTTTTTTTTCAACCACATCCTGGCCATAGGCAATTTTTAAATGTGCAATATGTTTATTTGTTTATTTATTTATTTAAATTTGTTTAATAAGGTAAAATACAGATCAAAGAATGGCCAATTACAGGTTCAGCCTGGGTTTTAGATGTGCAGAGACAGTTTATCATGTATATATATATACATATATATATATATATATATATATATATATATATATATATATATATATATAAATATATATATATATATATATATTACATGCACAGCCATAGTATAGCATATTTATGCAATGAGATAATGATCGTGATTAATACAGGTATCACTATACTGTTACATGGGGAGAACGCAGGAATATTGTCATAGATCAGATACAACAGCTCAGTTATAAAAAACTGTAAAAATTAAACATGAGCTGCTCCCATTAAAATGTACGGTGTGCACAGTATGAGTTATTGCTGAATTTCCTGTAGTCTATTGCAAGAATCTGCCTGTAGGAGGTGTAAGCAAATACTGATGTCTCATACTGTGCTGAACAAGAGCAATTAAATAATTTCATTGTTTTGTGCAAATAGATTTACATTTTATTGAAACAAAACAAGTTTTTAAATGTTTGTACAAGTTAGGAGAAGTGGGAAGAATCTTATTTCATTGAAAGAATTGCCTATGGTTTTGGACAAAAGAAAAAAAAAAAGAAAAGTTTTTTTTTCTTCTGACACCAATTTATATTTAGACATTCTCAGACTATTCAGGGAATTCTGTGAGGTTCTCACACTAGTTGCATGCATATTGCAGTCTTGAGTAATATATCATAAACCTTATTTCTTTATTTATTTTATTTGCTTACCAGGAACCTTAAGTACAA